>NW_017670850.1:366673-434048 GCF_001879085.1 Nicotiana attenuata | reverse complement strand
GGCTCTTCCCTAAAAGCTCCAATTGCTTCCATGCCAGCAAGAAAAGCAAAGTGTCATCTCCTAAGTCTACTGTCCCTTCAAAGGGAAGAGCAACTAGAAGCAGGGTTAAACAAAGTGAGGAAGAGTTGCAGAAAGCACTGGAAGAAAGCAGGAAGAAAAAGAGGGAAAAAGGAAAGGCAAAAGTTGTGGAGAGTGTTGAGGTTGTAGAAGAAGAAGAAGAAGAGATAGACCTGGTCCATCAAGAAAGAGGAACAACTGAAAAGGTTCCAACACCCAAACCAAAGAGTTCCAAGACTTCGACCAAGAAGTCATCCTCTGTACCTGCATCTGCTGAGCCCTCGTTGGCTAAAAGAACTAGATCTGCTGTGAAGGGAAAACAAAAGAAAATTATTGAAGAAGAAGAATGGAGTAGAGAAGAAGAAGAGGAGGAGTCTGAGAAAGAACATGATAAGATTTGCCATTTTTGGCAGGAGAAAGATCTTGAAAGGCAGGTTGTTGAAAGACCTGGAGGAGTCAGGTATGATAAGATTGGTGGATGCCCTAGCTGCCCAAGGATGGAAGGACATGGTCCTTCAATTGGATGGGAAACTGGCCAGGAAGGAGCTGATTGAGTTCATGGCCAATGCCACTGTCAAGAATGGGGTTGTCACCAGCATGGTGAAAGGAGTAAAGGTGCAGTTTGATGCGCCTAAATTGGGTGAGATTCTAGACATTCCCAGTGTGGGATATGATGATTACACTAGGCAAAGGTGGCCTTCTTTGGATTCTCTTCCTACTGCACTCCAAATCACCAGAAACTTTTGTGATTCTACAACTGCTGAAGATGTGCCTGAAGCCAGGTTTGTTCAGAAGAGTGAGATGAGGGTTGAGCACAAGGTGCTATTTGAGTTTGTGAACAAATGCTTGCTGCCAAGGCAGGAGAGAAGGCACATTGCAAATTACATGGACTTGGTCCTCATGGAGTGCCTTGTGAGAGGAATACAGATAAACTGGCCTGCTTTTATTGTCAAACTACTGGATAAAGTCATCAATGGCTCCAAAGCTCATGCCACACCATATGGGTTCCTATTGACTACTGTTCTGGAAAGGCTAAATGTGCCTTTGAAGAAGTGGGAAATGGCATCAAGCAAGGAGCACTTTGGTGTCAAGACTCTTATGGCTTGTGACTATCCAGTGAATGCTACCCCAGTTGAACCTGGTTCATCTCTGCAGACTCCTGTGAATAGCAAGGTTAGGGCATTGGTTCAAGAATGTGGAACAAAAGATGCAGAAATTGCTAGGCTCCAGGCTCGTATTGCTGAACTGGAAAATGAGAGAAATGGCCTCAAAGCTGAGCTAGCAAAGGAAAAGGAAAAGAGTGAAGGGATGCTTCAGACCATGCTCAACTTTCTCCAATCCCAACCCTCTAGTTCCTCCAAGCCTTAGGTTTTCCAGTTCCTATCTTTGAACCAGTCTAACCCCCCAGTGACCCAGATTCGGGACTTTTCTTTGTTTTTGTTGCTCATGGTTGGATGTTTTTCTTTCTTTTTGTGGTCTGCTTTGTAGAAACATTTCCTAATCAATGACAATGCACTTTTTCTCTTGGTCTATGTAGCTACTGATCTTAATAGTTAAATTTTTGTCAAGTTGATTATTGATTAATTGAATCATGTTTTCACTTGCAGTTGCCCCAGTGGCCATGAGTAATAATTAAAATCTGGGATTCACATTATATGCAACTTTTCGATGATGCCAAAAGGGGGAAGAGATATTGTGCTTTACTTTGGATTCTGAAATAAAGTGATATTTATAACCTGATTAAACCTGGTCCTTAATGATAAGTTAGATTTCTAAGTTAAAGTGTTGATAATTAAGCTGAGTTCCACAGGTTCTCTGATCAGTAAAAGCACAAAGTTTGTCATCATCAAAAAGGAGGAATTTGTTGACCCAAGTTCAGATGAAGTTTTGAAGATTGACAAATGAACTCAGTCATGAACCAGGTTCATCATGAGAGACACAGTGGTTATCTACTTATACATGTGAGATGCACGTGAAGAAGATAAGTCTCAAGGATCAGCAACAATATCTTCTGAACTGATCGAAAAGGTTGCATAAAGGATAAGGAGATGAAGTCTCCTTATGTGAAGAGAACTAAATCCGGATCAAGAATAAGGGTTGGAGTTTGTATTGTTCTAGGACTCGAATTCGATGAAGGATCAGCAATTGAGTCTCAATCAAACTCTGATTACTAACTCTTTAAATAACTATGATTGTTCTCTTTTACAGGTGTTGCACATACGCAGAAGTTAAAACTAAATTTAGAGCAAAAGAGCTAGGCAATTTTGCAAGCAATTTATGTGAGATTCAAGTGTGCATTCCTGAAGCTACTTGTACCAGATTGAAGAACCAATTCCATTGTGTTTATTCTTATTCTAGTTCAATTGTAGTAGGTGGTTTAAAGTTGTACCTTTCCAGCTTTCATAGAAGCAATTGTATTACGTACTTTGAGTATTCAAGTTAGAGTTAACTTGAAAGTGTCGCAGCAGTTGAGGCTGTGTGCCACACTGGGATTAGAGTTTAATCCTTAGGTTTACAAGAGTTTTGTAAATGCTGTTTTGGCTTAGTGATTTTAGTGGAAGTTTGGGAAAATCCTACTGAGTAGTAGGTCGTGGTTTTTTCACCTTTTGAGCCAGGTGTTTTCCACGTAAAAATCTCTGTGTTCTTTATTTTATGCACTCTTAATTCTGCAAACAGTAGTAGTAAGTACACCTAGAAGAACCAGGTTCTTCTAGAGCGAAAATTGGGTACCACACAAACACCCCCCCCCCCCTCTTGTGTGGTATTGTCGTTTACAACATCAGTGTGGGTACCGGGTCTCGGCTTCACCTAAAGTTTGGCTAACGTAGTAAACAGAAAATTGCGTACCTTGCTCCTCTCGAACTAGGAAACCAATTACTGCAACTTCCAAGACTGCCAAATATAAGTAGAGTTGTTCGTCTGCCTTCAGAATGTGAAGCAACGGTGGGATCGAAAGATACCGCTTTAATTCTTCCAACGCCAGTTGGCATGCCGGGGTCCAAGTGAAATTGTTCTTCTTTTTTAGCAGTGAGAAGAACTTGTGACTTGGATACGAAGACCTCGAGATGAACCGGCCTAAGGCGGCTATCCACCCTGTTAATCTTTGTACGGACTTAACGCTGTCCACGACTATGATGTCTTCGATTGCCTTGATTTTATCGGGGTTGATCTCGATTCTCCGATTTGACACCATAAAGCATAGGAACTTGCCCGAACCGACCCCGAATGCGCATTTCTCGGGGTTGAGCTTCATGTTGTATTTTCTTAATATGTAGAAGGTTTCCTGCAAATGTGTAAAATGGTCCTTTGTGCGCATGGACTTAACTAGCATGTCATCAATATAAACCTTCATTGATTTACCTATTTGTTCTTCGAAAATTCGGTTTACTAGGCGTTGGTAAGTAGCACAAGCATTTTTTAGTCCAAACGGCATTACATTGTAGCAATAAATACCATACTTAGTAATAAACGAAGTCTTTTCTTGATCCTTCGGGCTCTTTGTATTTGGTTGTACCCGGAGTAGGCATCGAGAAAGCTGAGATCTCGTGGCCGGACGTGGCATCGATCATGCGATCGATATTCAGCAAAGGAAAGGAGTCCTTAGGGCATGCTTTGTTTAAGTCTTTGTAGTCTATGCACATTCTAAGCTTATTCCCCTTCTTGGGGACTACAACTACGTTTACTAACCATTCAGGATACTTTACTTTTCGGATGGATCCTATTTTGAGAAGTTTGGTTACCTCATCCTTGATGAATGCATGCTTTACCTCGGATTGTGGCCTTCTCTTTTGCTTTACCGGTCTGACCTTTGGGTCAAGCTCAATCGATGAGTGGTAATCTCCGGTGGATTCCCTGTCATGTCAAGGTGGGACCAAGCAAAACAATCCATATTTTTAATAAGGAATTTAATGAGTTTTTCCATGAGCTCGGGAGTTAACCTCGTGCCCAGGTATACCTTTCGCTCGGGCAGATGCTCAATCAGTACGACATGTTCCAGCTCTTCAATCGTTGACTTCGTGGCATCGGAATCATCGGGGATTACGAAGGTTCGAGGTATCATATAATCATCATCCTCGAAAGTTTCCTACTGTTCCGATCTGGTCGAGGCCGGTGACTGTAGTTGCTATTTGGCTTCCTGCTTTTCCTTTGATTCTGGTCCCTTTGTTGATGTTAGTGCCGATACTGATATTACCTCATCAATTGCAAACATCTCTTTGGCTGGTGGTTGTTCGCCGTACACCGTTCTGATTCCTTCCGGTGTTGGGAATTTCAAGACTTGATGAAGCATTGAAGGTACAACCCTCATATTATGGATCCAAGGTCTTCCGAGCAACGCATTGTACCTTATATCACCTTCGATTACATGGAACTTCGTTTCCTGGATAGTTCCAGCCACGTTTACTGGCAAAATGATTTCCCCTTTGGTGGTTTCACTCGCCATGTTGAAGTCATTGAGTGCTCGAGCTGCATGCACAATTTGATCCTTGAGTCCGAGTTGCTCTACGACCCTCGATCGAATAATATTTGCCGAGCTACCTGGATCAACCAACAAACGTTTAACTTGAATTTTATTCATAGGGATAAATATTACCATCGCGTAATTGTGAGGCTGTTCGATCCCTTCTGCATCCTAATCATTGAAAGATAAGGTATCTTCTGGTAAGTAGTCCCGGGTACGCTTCTCCCTTGTGATTGTATCTTTGTTGCGTTTAAATATCGAGCCCTGAGGAATATCGACCCCACCGACGATCATATGAATTCCTCCTATTCATTGAATAAACGAGCTACCTACTCCCTTAATTGTCTGCAGTCTTCGGTTTTGTAACCGTGGGTTCCATGGTGTTTGCATATTTGATTAGGGTTTCTTTGAGCGGGGTCGAACTGTAGGGATCTGGGCCATCTAGTATCTTTGATCCGTCCAATGGCTGATACAATACCCGATGCATCGATACTGAAGTTGTATTCTGATAACCGTGGTGCTTCCTTGGGCTCGACATGTTTATCGAAGCCACTCTTACTCATGAGCCCTCGGGAGTTTTGTCCTCGATCATTCCAAATGGGATTATCTCCTAGTCCACTGTTTCTACGATCTGCGCCGTATGGTTGGTACTGATCTCTGTTTGATCGGGGCTCTCTGTTGATATCTCTTTGAATCCTGCCTTCGGATCTATTTGGATAAACGGAACCGGAAGGGGCTCCTAACTGATCATCCTCGACACTAATCTTTGACTAGTATCGGTTATGTACATCGACCCCGGTCACAGCTGGATATTCAATCAAATTCTATTTATGTTATCGTGATGCTATCGAACTTCGCTCGTTCAAACCTTGAGTGAAGGCTTGGACAACCCAATCATCGGTGACCGGGGGTAGGTCCATGTGTTCCATCTGGAACCGAGATACGAATTCCATCGGCATTTCGTTGTCCTTTTTTCTCACTTTGAAGAGGTCCGATTTCCTAGTAGCGACCTTTATTGCTCCGCACGTGTGCCTTTACGAACGAATCAGCAAGCATGGCGAAGGAATCGATGGAATTGGGCGGCAAATTGTGGTACCATATCATTGCCCCCTTCGATAAAGTTTCTCCAAATTTTTTCAACAGAACAAATTCAATTTCATCATCTTCTAAGTCATTTCCTTTTATTGCGCATGTATAAGAAGTGACATGCTGACTAAGATCAGTGGTTTCATTGTACTTGGGAATTTCCGGCATGCGGAATTTCTTCGTAATGGGCTTTGAAGCCGCACTTGGTGGGAAAGGCTTTTGTACGAACTTCTTCGAATCCAAACTATTTAAAATCGGGGGTGCCCCCGATATTTGATCAACCCGTGAGTTATATGTTTCTACCTTTTTATCGTTAGCCTCAATTTTCTTTTCTCCTGATTCGATCCGTTTAGTTAGCTCCTCGAGCATTTTCATGATGGCGGGGTCAGTTTCCGATCCATAAATGTTCGATTTTTCTGGCATAGGCTCGACCCTGTGAATATCTTCCTGTGATGCATCGAGTTCGATTCTGCTTGGCGCTCGATTCTGATTTCGGAGCTGCTATCGCAGCTTGTTGAGTCTGCAACATTTCAAATATCATTCCAAGGCTCCCGCCTTCTTCACCACTCTATGCGTTCAGATCGGCTGCCCGGGCATCTCTGCGGACGCTATTTTCAGGGTCGGCGCCTAAATTTCCTTGAATCGCGGCACGAGAACTAACATCGACTGGAGCTACGGCCTGTGGTCCATCGGGATTGATTGGAGGTACTCCGTTTCCCGGGGCGACTACGTGCTTGTTCTCGCCATGAAGACCAAGGTTGTGTCTGTGTGAGTGGGCACTGCTTGAGAGTTTGACATGTTGATTCATGAAATCAAAGACACTTGCGAGAACAAGTGTAAAAGCAGTGTGTGTTATAAGGATTAATACTAGGTAATCACTATTATCCTTAGCCCCACGGTGGGTGCCAAACTATTTACCCTAAAAATTGCATACAATTAAACGTATAATGTGGTTATAAGGATACGTGATATCACCTTATACCAATTGATAAACGTAAAGATAAGTGATGGAAATTGACAACAATATAAAGCAAACCAGCGTTTGGACAGAGCCCTCGAGCTAGTTATGCAAGAACGATTAAAAATCAACAAGCTGATAAACAAGAGAATGTAAATTAAAGAGAGAATGTTGTATTGCTTTTATCTGTGTCAATGTAAGGCGATTTCAAAGTGATCAGAATCCTCTTTATATAGTAGAGGAATCCTATCTATGGTACAATTCTAATTACGGAAGTAGATCCCATGATTGGCATAAATAACCGCCCTTGATTTGATCTGTTCCGGAATTTTCGCCGTGATCTTCGACCGGTTACGGATATATCGCCTTTTTGTTATTGCGCCTCGTTTGAAGTCATATTTGGTCTCGATCGCTGTTGGCCTCGACCTCGGCGAGCACCTCGATTCTCAAGCCTGATACCTTATCTTCGTGCCCTGGCCTGATCCATTACGAGGCGGACCCTCGACGTGATTCCCTGGTCTCGATTAAATGGTAAAATCAGGCAAGCCCTATTTTAACCGTACACAATGTCCATGATGAAAAACTGTAGAGAATATTTAATTTGTTCATTCATAAATTATCATTTCATTTATGATTTGCGAGAATATATAAATAATTTTGGTACATTGAAGTACAATAAATTATAACTTTCATAAAGCATGTGACTTGAATCAAAATTCTATTCTCTTGATCGCAACTTGTCAAATAATTTTCTTCATGCTTGTGATTTTTATTTGCTAGAAACTCTGCACATATATTCACCTATACAGACAGAGATTTATATTTAAATATGAAGGGAGTAAAAATTACTTCATTTGCAAAATAGTGAATCAAAAATCGTAGCTTGCAGGGGACCACTTGGATGGATTCTCCTCCTTTCTATTGTCAGGAAGGGAAGAGGAACAGTAAAGAAGCTACATTTAAATAAAATAAAATATTGGGTATAAAACTAGAGAAGAAAGAACATTAAAACCCAAAAAGGAGAAAAGCACAAAAAGATAGATTGATCAAAAGGAAAAGCACACAAGAGAGAGAATATTGGTATCCCTGTGAAAGAGAAAGGATGACAACGACAAAAGCAGCCAACATTTGATACTTGCTCCCCACTTTGCCACGTTGGATCTTCACGTGGCAAAAGTAGGCCCCATCACGCCAATCTAGCTTTTTGTTACGGCTGTTTTTTTTTTTTCAAATTCTCATCCAGTGTTTTGTATTTGCATATTAAATCCTAATTCGTGCCAAAAAAATTTGTACTATAGCTAAAGCATAGACTAACAAACTCCATAGTTAGGGTGGAAACACAAACCTTCTAATTAAGAATAAAAGAGTATTTAGTGTTTCATCACAACCAGATAAAAGTTTCATCTACCTCTACTTTAATTAGTCTTGAAATATGTTAACTTATTAAAACTATAATGAAAAAAAATATTTATTGCTTGCCTTGTATAATATTTGATGCATTTAAATTAACAATTTTGAACAATTAAGTGATGAATCAATGTCACTTTAATTAATTGAGAAATATGACCAGAATATAATTCGTTCAAACCTGCTTTTACATTTTGAAATATTGTTTTAGCTTACCTAGTTGGTTGAATAATTAACATTAATTATATTGGACAAAAAAAACATTGATTATACGCTAATTAAGAGCCCGTTTGGACATAAGAAATTTTCCCTTTTTCCAAAAAAAGATTCACTTTTTTTTTTCTGAAATAAGCGTTTGTTCATAAAATTTCTAATTTTCACTTGAAGATGCATCTTGGAAAATTTTTGAAATTTGAAAAACTCCAAAAAGCTTTTACTCAAAATCTTCACATAAATTCAAAAACAACCCAAATCTATTCATGTCCAAACACAATTCTAAATTTCAAATACCATTTTCACTTGAAAATTTTTTTCACCCTTTTTTGGAATTTTACAATTCTTATGTCCAAACGCTCACTAAGTCATCCACTGAAAATATATTTAGAATTTCCTATTAAATTTACATTTAATATAGTTTGAGAATATTTAACTTATATATTTTGTCTAAGACTAAAAAATGAATATTATAGGTAATTAAGAAGAATATATGTATAATTAGAGAGGAAAAAGAAGAAAAATAAAAGAAGAAATTAAAATTGTCGGTAGAAGTAGAAATGAGCATGTGAAAGGAACATTTTTGGCAGATTGACAGTTAAGAAAAGCCGCCAATTCGTTTCCATACAGACAGTTTCTCGTTAACGTAGTTGTAGAGGGACAAAGATCCTCTTCCTCTCCTTCTAAACAAAAAGAGAAGAGTATTGTTTTTATATCCTTAAATATATATACTTACATATATAGATGCCCCACTAGGCCGGTAATGTGACAAATTAGATATCACCACGTGTACAAGGAAGCTCAGATTCCAAGAAAGGACAACTTGGAAGCATAGAATTTTGCTAAGACTCAAAAAAAATACTCTATATATTGTAACTTTGTATGTATACATTCAACCATTTACTATATGCATGCAGAGAAAGAGTCAGGAATTGAACGTAGCTAGAGTTATTGGCCTTGAGCTTGAGAAGAAAGATTATTAAAGGTGAAAAAACAATTTTAAAGGCAAAAGTAGCCTAGAGGGGGTGACAATACTTTCATTTGCTTTTTGGACTTCCTTCTCTTTTTGTCTTCTTATTATCAATCCTACAACTTCCTCATCATTTTTCCGCCAAACTTGTCTCCATAAAATTTCTATCTTCTATACCTTTCATTCTTCTTCTTCTTCTTTGGAATTTCTCTGATCAAGAAGATAATAAAAGTAGAAAATTATCAAGAGAAGTTCCAAAGAAGATTATTATATATATATATATATTATATGGCACCTGTTTCATTGCCCCCAGGTTTCAGGTTTCATCCAACAGATGAAGAACTTGTTGCTTACTATTTGAAAAGAAAGATCAATGGTAGGAAAATTGAACTTGAGGTCATTCCAGAAGTTGATCTCTACAAATGTGAGCCATGGGATTTACCAGGTATATATAACTCCATTTCCATTTTTTGTTTTGGTCCTCTTTAAATTAAATCAAGTGTCATATATAGCAGATGTGTATCAACTTTCAAAGGAAAATTACGATGTTGAAGCATATTGTATATTTTCCTAATTTGTAATTGTGACGTGTCTCTGGGATAAATGCTCAGAGAAAGAAAAAGAAACATTACCTAGCAGCTACATACCTCCAAAGTGATTGTCAAGAAAGGTATAACAACTAAAGACATTGTACTAACTACTATTTGCTCCGTTCCAATTTACGTTTGAATGGGCACGAAGTTTAAGAAAAAATGAAGACTTTAGAATTTATGGTCCTAAACAAGTCAAAAAGGAGTCCAAAGTATTTGTGTGGTTATAAAAGCTTCTCATTAAGGGTAGAACTCGAAGTTTAAGCTAAATTTTTTCCAAATTTAGAAATGTATCATTCTTTTTGGAACAGACCAAAAAGGAAATAAGTTCACATAAATTGGAACGGAGGAGTATTTCGTTTTCACTTTGATATATATTGAAAGACAACTCGTGTGTAATTTTAACATGTAATTATAAGACCTTAGTTGTCAGGCCATATGTTTTAAAAACTCGAGAAAGGAAATGATCACAAGCTAATTGGCTAAACAAAAAGATAAGAAAATGAAGAATTTAAAGGTATTTTTCTTCTAAATTAAAGGCACTCACATAATAATTACAAGCTTCAATTAGTTTATTTTTCCTTGATGTTCCATACGCGTGCAAACTAATATGTTCTGATTCTGGATACTTTGAACACACTTTAGTAGTCAAAAATCATATTCAATATTTTATACATATATAGAATTTCTTATCATTGCATGTATGTTTCTTTCTTTAAAGGAAGTTGTTGGTCCCTACTTTTGATTTCCTATTGAAGCTTAAAGATGTGTACTTTACTACTTAGGTGAAATATCTGAAGTCAATAGGCAAAGAAAAAAGAACTAACATGATTTCATTCTCTTCCAGGAAAATCATGATTCCAACTCTAAATTCTTTTAAACCCCTCATTAATTAATTTTCCTGTTGGGATCTTTATACTATAATATAGAACAAGGGCCAGTTCCTTAATTTGATGATTACCATATTTTCAAGAATCACTTTCAATTTATTTATTTTTTTGTTGTTAATATATTATATATGTTACAGATAAATCCCTTTTGCCTAGTAAAGATATGGAATGGTACTTCTTCAGTCCTCGTGATCGAAAATACCCTAATGGAACTAGGACAAACCGTGCAACGAAAGCTGGGTACTGGAAGGCTACGGGAAAGGACAGAAAAGTAAATTCGCAGATGAGGCCTATTGGAATGAAGAAAACCCTAGTATATTACAGAGGGAGAGCACCCCATGGAACTCGAACTGGTTGGGTCATGCATGAGTATCGTTTAGAAGAAAGAGAATGTGAAGTTGCTAATGGCATGCAGGTACATACATACTTAATACTTATGTTTTTAAAATTATTTAACCAGATTATCACTTAATGCTTATAAAAGAATTTACTTGTAATTATCTAATAAGTGATTAATTGTGTAAACACTGCTTAAATATCAGCCCATATACTCTTTCAATCTATTTCTAAATCTTTGGTGCATTAGTAAAGATGAGAGTCACAACGACCGATTAAGACATACATAAGATGCATTTAAGAAGTAATACGACAAAAATGATATATCTGTCGTCATATCTGACGTCGTACATAGACTTCTAATATTGCATATAGTACAAGATATATAAGATCGGGGTGGAGCTAGGCGGATTTAAGGGTTCAATTGAATTTCTTGCCTCGAAAAATTACATTGTGTAAATATATACTAGTAAAATGAACTTTTTCTACACACATGCGCGCGTGCACATATATATATATATATATATATATATATATATATATATATATATATATGGTGTCACAGTTGGTTTATTACATTAGGTCATAGATTCAAATTCCCGTTGTGACATTCTTCATTTCTTTTTGAATCCAATCCCCTTTTTAAAATGTGTTGTCTCCGCTACTGTTTATGTTAATTTTGCATGGGATTTGCAGGATGCATATGCACTTTGCCGTGTATTCAAGAAGAGTTTGAATGCCCCAAAAATTGGAGATCACTATGCTAGCGCAGCTAGTGATCGATCCTCTAGCATTGATGTTTATACTGAGGGATCAAGGTTTGATGATATGGATCAGAGCTCTGACTATGGAATGCGATCAGCAGCAACAAGCTCATCCATGGCTGTCCATGCTTCTCCATTAATGAATGCTGCTGGTCCAAGTCATGATGATAAATGGATGCAATACTTATCAGATGAAGCTTTCACTTCCATTAATCCTTCATTTCCCACTAGTAATGGAGCTTTTCCATATCACCCTTCTAAGGTAATGCCAACTAAAATTAGAACATTACTATGACGAAATCACGAAAAAATGAATAAACCAAAAAATAAGCAAAAGAAAAGAGAGCTTCCTTTTATCAAATCAGATAAATAAATGTAACCGTTCATAAAAAGTGAGATTAGTAATCTAACAAAATAAGAGAGATTGTTTGCTACAACGTGTTAAAATATCATTATTTTCAATTGTACTGTCGATGTATTTAAGTTAAATCCTTTGCCGAATTCTCGTTTCTAATTTGTGTTTTTTTTTTTTTTTTTTTAAAATTAAAGGTTGATATAGCATTAGAGTGTGCGAGGTTGCAGCATAGGTTTGCATTACCTCCATTGGAGGTGCAAGATTTTCCCCAAGTGGGCTATGTTGATTCTCAATCAAATGATCATCTTATGTATCATCAAAGCACAAATCAAACGGATATTGTACAAGAAATCCTATCCGTAGCCCAAGCTTCACATGATCTTACAAATCAAGATTCATGGGGTGGAATTTACAATTATGCTCCTCCTACTGATGACTTTTCTTTTCTTCCTCATAATAATATTCAAATCCATGACTTGGGTAATTCCTTCAATTTCATGGACCAACTAAAGGAAGATCACAATGATAGGTCCATTGCAGTCAGTGATTTTGATGACAAGGTAATTAATGCTACTAACCTATGCAATCAACTTTATTTTATTTTTATGCATTATTTCTTAGAATCCAATACACTTAATTAGATAACTAACTTGCTTTCTGTTGCACTGGCCAGACTTTTTTTGAGGACTACAAGACGGTTCCAATAGAAAATATTTCAGGTCCCCATAAAGAAGAACAAGACCTCCAAGGTATTACAAATGTTTTACAATAGTGCAAATTTTCTATATTGACAGTGTACAAAAGTTAAAATATTTTTTCTTTTTATTGATCCATTTACTCTGATTACAGGAGAAGCCAATGGTATGCATAACAGCTTGAATGAAAGAGAAGCAAACAATTTCTCATTAGGATTTGGTAATGACAGCTTCTTAGATGATGAAGACACAGATGGTTTTTCAAATTCCCCAAGTTTTGAAGTTTATGAGAAAATTGAAGTGAGCCAAGGATTGTTTGTTGCCACAAGGCAAGCAGCCAACACATTCTATCATCAAGTAGTGCCTTCAAAAACAGTTACAGTACACAGAGACCTAGTCCCAGTACTAGTGCATGACTTTCCCATAAGAAAAATACAAGAAAATTCAACTTTGCTTGATACATTAATGGCATTTTCAAGGAAAACACTATCTGGAGTTATGAGAGTCACTAGGCCTTGGAAAGGAAAAGTAAGCAGTTGGGTTGATATGATTGCACCTTTATACACATTTTGGAGTATTTTGGGGATTGCTTAAAGGAAGATAAGAAAAAATGGGCTCCCATTAGGAGTTCATAAAGGAGAAGGACAAGAAGAAGAAATCAACCAGAAGGAGAAGGGAAATTTAATTTCCACAGTGGTTGTGGAAATTAATCAAATGACCTAATTTCACCCTTGTATTAATTAGCTCTTTCCACCATTTGGTTGCACCACATTAATTGTCCCTTCTTCCCTTTGTAGTTTGTCCCATTTTTTTACTTGTACTTTTGTTTTCTAAAGATTAACCTCTTGTAATGCTAACCACAATTAATTGTTGTTAGGGGAAAGCTTAACTTAAAGCCCCCTAAAAATTGACACCAATATAAGTTCTTGATATGGATTGTATTTGTTCTTTTCATATCTACTAATCATTCTATATTCGTAGCGATTTTTTTTAATACAGCCTATCAATAATGCTTTGGTCTGGATCACGTGCTTGTTTAACCAAGAGATAGGAATTTCGGTCAAAGCCTGTTTTTAGAAGTATTCGGGCTATTGATAATCAAGAAAATCAATATTCTCATAATAAGAAAGTAAATTAGAATATGAAATAGCAAAGTAATAGAAAGCAAAAGAAAGTAATTATATTCCAATAATAATCAGAACGTGTCCATACAGATGACATTTCTTTCCCTTATATAGTGATCTCCAAGTATATCGTCTTTTTCCTTTTATGACCGAGTCATTATGAGCACTTATGACATTAATGAAACGTTATAATTGGTAATCGTAACTGTTTTCTGTAACGTTTGTAATCATCCATGCTCATTAATTGAAGACCAATGAATCCGCCCTTTTTACTGTCTTGGTTCATTCAACCGGTGCCTCTTCAAATCGCTAAAGAGACTCGAGCAACCGTTTCTTCTCATCTCGTGGGTATTTTGCTCGTATCTATTAAGACTCACGTCTTTTTTAATGCTCTTCTCTAGCTGTCGCTTTTCTAGTGATCCACGTATCTTTCCATGTCAGCCACATAATTAATTCCACGTGTAATATTCATTTTCTCCAATACAGATAGTTCCCCCACTTACCGGTTATTCAGCAATTGAATATTTGGTAAGTGGATCACATTTATGGCGGGAATTTTTTGCCGCCGTTTCTCACGTACCATTGTCTCTTCTGAACCAATGCGTCGAATGTCACTTCCATTTAATGCATATGACACGTGGCAGTCATCGATTGGCCTTTGCAACTCTTCAACGGATTTTAGGGCTTTTTTGCGGCTGCATCAGTCACGAAGTGACAGTTTTCATAATGACGTTTCCATCATTACCTTTTTTACATGACGGTTGCTTCTGCATATAAATACATCCTTTTCCTTTGCCTTCACGAAAAACTTTCTTCAGTGTTCTTTATTCCCAACTTACTCTTGTTCTTCAGTACGTACTACTTCCTCATACAACTATGTCTTCTTCAAATCCTGATCCTCAAAAAGTTGTCATAGTAGACGAACTTCCCCTTTCGTCTGCTCCTACCTGAAGTAGGAGAGGTGGTAGGTTGCGTAGTTTAGGGTCAGTTTTTGTACGTGGTTCTTCTTCTCAACCCAGTTCTACTCCTCCATCGTCTTCTAGAACTAGGGCTTCTTCTTCACATAGATCTTCCGCTAGAAATAGGGATTCTAGTGAACCGCTTCGTGAACCTACTGTCGACGAGATTATTCCTGCTGAACTTTCCTTTGTCACAGATAGAGAACTAATTAAAAATCAGGTTACTTCCATGACTTCTCACGATCACGCTGATGTTTATCCTTCCCAAATCACCGAGGGTTTAGTTTCTATTGTGCATAGAGATTGCTTTTGGAAATTTGACTTCCCGATTCTGGTCCCCAATGAGAATCAAAGGATCACTTCCTTTAAAGCTGATTTTTCTTTTGTGTATACATATCCCTTCACATTAGGTTTTAGACCACCTATTGATCCAGTTATTATTGAGTTTTGCCGTTTATTTGATCTGTGTTTAGGACAGATTAGTCCTATTGTATGGAGGGTTCTGGCATGCCTTAGATACTTGTCAAATATGGCTTTTTTACCCTTCACCTTTTACCATCTGATTCATCTTTACTCTCTCAAATTATTCCGTCATGGGTTTTTACCCTCGTGGCAAGAAGTAAGAGAGTTTTGGCTAGCCCTGAAGATGACAAAGATCGTGGCTGGTACGCCCGATTTGTTGTTGCTCCTACAAGTGGGTTAGTAGGTGAAAAAAACATGCCCTTCCCTGAGAAGTGGAACTTTGCACATAAGTTTCTCTTCCAATCTTTTATTTCTCTTTTTTTTGAAGAACTTGTACTCTTGTAACTGTTTTACTTTTCTTTTTCAGCAACCATGGGAACTATTGAGGAAATTTCTGATTTCCGTGGTTGGGTAGAAAAATTGTTAACAGTTGCTCCAATGGAAGAAAGGTCCTGGAAATACCTTTCAAATAGATTTGGATGGAAAGTTAAGACTCACGGTAACTTTTTCTTTCACTTTCTTCTTTATTTTCATGTTTATCTTGGAACTTATTAACCCTTTTCTTTATTAGGGTTTCCCATTCGGAGTGTGAGTGATGCATCAGTCTGCTTCGAGGCTCTCTCTATCAAAGGATCAAGAGATAATCTTGAGTTTCTCGTCAAAAAGAAAAGCTTATAGACCACAGAACTCTAACGACGAAGAGGAACGAGACGAAAGCTCGTTGGTTCGTAAGTCACGAGCTAGAAGATGGGTCATTTCAGATGATGAAGCTACTCCCCCTCCTAGTTCTGTTCCCATGCTCGAGCCTGAGGGTGCTATCTTAGTGACTTCTGATGAAGAGATGCCTGCAGCACCCTGTGACTCTACTGAACAACTCTTTTCTCGTAGATTTGATGAAGAAAGCTTTGGCTTTATTTCTGAGAAAATGCCTCTTGCCTCTTTTCCTGTGTCTACTCCAATTGAATCTCAGTTGCCCGTACCTGCTGCTACTGCCACTGCTCCGCCCGTGGCTATTTTGACTTCCTCGACTGCTCATAGTGCCACAACTTCCCATGCTGAAATTGGTTCCTCTAGTAGTAGTAGGGCGATGAAACAAGTTACCATCGAGATTCCTGCAAATGGTAATCTTTTGGAGAAATAAGGCCAAGCTGACGTATGGCTGAAACCACTGATTGGCCCAGTTGATAAGTCTAAACTGGAAAGTCACAGCTCTCTAACGTGGATGAATGATATTGTGCATTCATCTTTAAAGGTATAAACCTTGTATTTTTATTTTACATGATTTTTCTTTTACTAGTATCACATTCCTCTTTTCATTGTGTAGGTCAATCTCATCGGTACGGAGATGATGAAAAGGATTGTCCACACGAAGCAGTTGATGAATGATTATCATAATGAGGCAGACAATTGGAAATAGCAGTTCGAGGGTCTTCAACTTGAAATGGAGGTTTTAGAGGAAGAAAAGTGTACCTTAGAGAAGCAAGTAAAGCTTATGGCAACGGAACTAGCGATTGAGAAAGCCTCATCCAATCAAGCGGGCAAAGATAAGAATCTTCTTGAGTCTTCATTTACTGAGCAACTTTCCAAGGCTTCTGAAGAAATTAAGAGCTTAAAGGATTTGCTAAACCAAAAAGAAGCTTACTTTGGGGAGCTTGTTCAAATGCTCACACAAACTCAAGAAGATCTTTGTGTATCTTCAGACAACGTTAAATTTCTAGAGAGATATCTTTCCCCTCTACAGGCTTCTTACGATGCTGCCTTAAATGAGAAGGATGAATTAAGAGTTGAGGTTGAGCAATGGGAAAAAGACTATGAGGCCCTTGAAGATAAAGCCGTTGTTGATGTTAGTTGGGCTTTTTTAAACACTCGCCTTGAAACATTATTGGAAGTAGGCCAGGAAGGCTTTGACTTAGATGCTGAGATTGCAAATACTAGAGAGACGATTGGAAAGACCCAGCAGAGTCAAAACTTTTCTTCACCTGAGGTTGGTATTCCCGAAGGTGATGAAATCACTTCTGGTGAAGCTATTGCTCAACCTTCTCCTGCTCAAGTTGCTCTTCCTTCTGGTGATGATGCCACTCTCCATCCTACCGGTTCAATTTCTGCCCCACAATGAAAGTGAAAATGCTTGACGTTTTTCTTTGTTTTTTTATTGGTGGAACATTTGGAGGTTTACCCCTGGTCCCATTTGGGGGCAATGTTTTGGAAAATCTTACCCCTAGTCTGTTTTGGGTTTTTTTTTGTATAAGACAATCAGGTTGGAACTAAGTTCATACTTAACTTTAACCAAGTTATTAAAGTATCATCTTCTAAGTTTTTTGTTCAACTTCTATGATATTTTATTTCGAGTTTCTGTACTACTCTTTTATTATGCACTAAAACTGCTTCAGTATTTCGTGACTTTTTGAAACAAGCACGATTTATAAAAGAGGGCCCTTTTATGAACGACACTTAATGAAGAAGACGTCTTAACTTCATAATGGTGTAAACATACGAAAGAAGAAACAGAAACACACACGTTTCTTTGAATAACTTTGAGGAAAGTTTTATATCATTCGAACTTTTAAATTATATAATACTTTACATGTATTTAAGTATCATCTATAACTCTTTCGTAACTGTTTTCTTTACAATATATTTGTAAAAAATTCAAGGGTATATCTTGCAACCCGTGATTAAATATTGCCTTTAACCTAAACATTTGTAAGATTTTGAAGTTTACATCCACGAGTGTATTCTTCATAGGTTTTTGAATCAGGCTTGCGTTTTTGGCTCGTGACTTTGCTCTTAACTTTTGATTTGACCTTAGGCTTGACTTGAATTCTGATTTTTCCAGTCTTCTTTGCCTTCCTTATATATATATATATAGTCCCCAAGTGTTTGAGCTTTGAAGTATGAAATCTCGAGCACTTGATTATTCTTTCCATGTGGTCCTTTTCCTGAAAAAGGAAAACGTACGGGACTCGGAGGTATATATAATTTAGATGATGACTGCTTAACCCTTTATATTTCCATTAGAAAGGTTGTAACCCTAGACCGGGAATTATGTTACTTCCGCATGTCTTTCAAGTCTAATATCATCATTTGGTGTGGGCTAGCTTTTTGCCTATCATCTAAAATTAGTATAATTTTAACTGTACAAAATAAAAATCGTAATTGAGCGATACCTGACCGTGGGTATTTCTTTTGCTTTGAAATAGTATTTCTTCAAATGAACAGCATTCCAACTCGATGGTAGAACCTTGCTATCCATGGTTTCTAACTCGTAGGCTCCTTTTTCCAGCGATACCTCAAACTTTATAAGGTCCTTCCCAATTTGGATTTAACTTTCCTGCTCGGGTTGTTTTCGCTGATTGGAAAACCTCTTTAAGAATGAAGTCCCCAATTTTGAAGTACCTGAGGTGAGCCTTTCTGTTGTAGTATCGTTCTACGATTTGCTTTTGTGCTACCATCCGTATTAAAGCTGCTTCTCTTTTCTGTTCGAGTAAGTCTAAGTTTGTTCTTAACTCCTAATCATTTGATTCTTCCGTTGCCAATGTGAATCTTGTGCTAGGATCTC
Organism: Nicotiana attenuata; assembly: GCF_001879085.1. Classification (NCBI taxonomy): domain Eukaryota; kingdom Viridiplantae; phylum Streptophyta; class Magnoliopsida; order Solanales; family Solanaceae; genus Nicotiana; species Nicotiana attenuata. The sequence goes on along the minus strand of NW_017670850.1, from coordinate 415,164 downwards.
CAATTTCAACTGGGATCAAAGCTTCCGAACCATATACAAGTGAAAATGGTGTTTCTCCCGTGGCTGTTTTTGTTGTGGTTCTATAAGCCCATAACACTCCCAGTAATTCCTTAGGCCAATTCCCTTTTGATTTTTCTAATCTCTTCTTCAAATTACTGATGATAATCTTATTTGTTGACTCAGCTTGTCCATTTGCCACGGGATGGCAAGGTAAAGAGGTTTTTCGTTTGATTTGCCAACTTTGAAAGAACTTTGTGATTTTCGAGCCTATAAATTGTGGGCCATTATCACATACAATTTCCTTTGGAACTCCAAACCGGCATATAATGTTTCGCCAAATAAAATCTTTTACCTCCTTTTCTCGTACCTCTTTGAATGCTCCTGCCTCTACCCATTTTGAAAAGTAATCTGTTAACACTAATAGAAACCGTACCTTTCCTTTAGCTTGTGGTAAAGGCCCTACTATATCCATTTCCCATTTCATAAATGGCCAATGGGAAATAACTATATGTAATTACTCTGCAGGTCGATGCATATAGTTGGCATATCGTTGACATTTATCACACTCGACTACAAAATTTTCTGCATCCTCTTCCATTTTCGGCCAGTAGTATCCTACCCCGATTTGTGTTTTAACTAAAGATCTTCCGCCCGCGTGATTTCCGCAATGTCCTTCATGTACTTCTCTCATTACGTACTCCGTTTGATTGGGTCCAAGGCATCTTGCTAAAGGACCTCCAAACATTTTTCGATATAAATTATCTCGAATTAAGTAGTAACGAGCAGCTTTTCGTCAAAGCACTTGAGATTCTTTCTTGCCTTCAGGTACGATCCCGTATTACAAAAAATTAACAATCTCGTTTCTCCAATCCAGGTTAAATTATTAAAGCTTACCTCATGTTTATCCTGGTCAAGTTCTGAATGAAATAAATGTATTACAATAGCATTTTCTTCACTCGTTACTTCTGCAACTGAAGCAAGATTAGCCAACGCGTCTGCTTCTGCGTTTTCTTCCCTGGGTATTTGCATGATCTTCTATGACTGGAATTGCCTGACCAGTTTTCGTGCCTTTTCCAAGTATTGTTGCATTCGTGCCTCCCTAGCAGTGTAGGTCCCCTGCATCTGATTGACTACTAGTTGAGAGTCACTTTTAATCACGATTTGTTCTATGGAGAGTTCTCGTGCTAATTCCAAACCTGTAATTACAGCTTCAAATTCTGCTTCATTGTTAGTAATAGGGTAACACTTAATTACTTGTCTTATACTTTCACATGAAGGTGGGATTAAGACAATACCCAAACCGTCCCCTTTGACGTTTGAAGAGCCATCAGTAAATAAAGTCCAGTACCTGGATTAGCTCCAGTAAAAATTTGTAATTCCTTTTCTACTTCAGGAATTATTTTTGTACTAAAATCTGCGACAAAATCTGATAAAACTTGAGACTTTATCATTGTTCTAGGTTGATAAATAATGTTATATCACTTAGTTCTATTGCCCACTTGGCTAATCTGCCTGACAATTCTTGTTTATGTAAAATATTCCTTAAAGGATATGAAGATATTACGGAGATAGGATGACATTGAAAATATGGTCTCAATTTCCTAACTGCCATCATCAACGCTAAAGCAAGTTTATCTAGATGCGGATATCTAGTTTCAGTATCTACTAAAGTTTTACTAACATAATAAATAGGAGATTGTTTACCTTTGTCCTCCCTTACTAAAGCTGCACTTACAACTACTTCTGCAACTGCAAGGTATACAAATAGTCTTTCTTCATCACATGGTTTAGACAGTAGGGGAGGATTTAATAAATATGCCTTCAAATCTTTGAGGGCTTGTCGGCATTCTTCAGTCCATTCGAACTGATTTTGCTTCTTCAATCCTACTTGTCAATCTTTGTACCTCTTTTTTACTTGTGAGTATATCAGGTATTTATTCAATGGCTTCAATCTGTACTGGATTTACTTCAATTCCTCCGTTAGAAACTAGGAAGCCTAAAAACTTACCTGAAGACACGCCAAATGCATATTTTTCGGGATTTAAATTCATATTGAATTTGCGGAGAATTTGAAAAGTATCTGACAAATGTTGGATGTGATCCCCCGCCCGTGTTGACTTGACTAACATGTCATCAATGTAGACTTCCATGGTTTTTCGCAGATGTTCTTGAAACATCTGTGTTACTAACCTCTGGTACGTGGCCCCGACATTCTTTAGACCGAAAGGCTTGACTTTATAATATTAAGTCCCACTATCTGTAATAAAAGAAGCTTTTTCCTCATCTGAAGGATCCATTTTTATTTGATTATATCCTGAATAAGCATCTAAAAAACTCAACAATTCGTGCCCTGCAGTAGCATCAATTAGTTGATATATGTGTGGTAGAGGAAATGAATCTTTAGGTCAAGCTTTATTTAAGTCAGTATAGTTTACAGAAACTTGCCACCTACCAATATTTTTGGGTACCACAGCAGTATTAGCTAGCCAATTAGGATATTTTACCTCACGGATAGACCCGATTTTTAAAAGCTTTTGTACCTCATCCTGAATTACCTGGTTTTTGAAGGATCCTTGCTTCCTCTTCTTCTGTTTGATAGGTGGATATGTTGGATCTTCATTCAGCTTATGGGTCATCACCTCCGATAGCATACATGTCATATCTGAATGTGACCAAGCAAAGCAATCTGCGTTAGCTTTTAAAAATTAAATTAACTTACTTTTCATCTCTAGGCTCAAGTTAGTTCCGATGTAACTTTTCTGTCCGACCAATGTATAAACAGCACCACTGCTTCGAGTTCCTCAATTGTTGTTTTGACGTTTTCATTCTCTTCTGGCTCTTGAATAGTATCAGGCCTCGAGTCTACATCCGTTTGTCCATCTTCAATTGAGGTTTGAATTGTTAAACCCTCAACTAAATTCTGTAGTTGCTATTTTTCATCTGCAACGTCATTTTGTATGCTTGAATCTACCATTGAATTGATACTTCTGGAAGCCTGTTGATCAACACGGATTTGCTTAATTCCCCATTGCGAAGGGAACTTAATAACCTAATGTAAAGTAGACGGAACAACATCCATTTTGTGAATCCAGGGTCTGCCGAGGATTACATTATACACCATGTCCATATCTATCACTTGAAATTTCGTATCTTTGACTACTTCTTCTGCGAATGTGGTGAGTATTATCTCCCCTTTTGTAATAACGCTTGAATTGTCAAATCCAGATAAGGTACGTGCTTTGGGTACCAATTTATCATCAGCTTGCATCTCGTTTACCACTCTTAAAAGAATGATATTTACATAGCTACCTGGATCAATCAAAACTCGTTTCACTTTAGTATCATGTACAAGTAGAGAAATTACCAGTGCATCATTATGTGGGATTAACGCGCTATCTACGTTTGCATCATCAAATGTTATACTGTCTTCTTCCAAAACTTGGCAAACTCGTTTTCTGTGGGTGACTGTGATTTTTGACACCTTTTCTCCACCTGTATAGGTCACGCCATTGACCTCGTCCCCTCCGCTTATGACATTAACCGTTCTCTTTTGTTACGGAGGTTTTGGTGGCTCCTGCCTATTCTTCATATATGCTTGCTTACCCTTCTCACTAAACAAATCGGTTAAGTAGCCTTGTTTTAATAAGTGCTCTACTTCACCTTGTAGCAATCTACAATCTGTTGTTTTGTGACCATGATCATTATGAAACTCGCACCAGAAATTAGGGTTTCTTCTATTTGGGTTTGATCTCATTTCCTTTGGCCACCGCACCTTATCTCCCATGCTTCTTAAAACAGCTACCAACTTAGATGTGCTAACATTAAAACTGTAATCACCAATCTTCGCTTTTGAACCTCTGTCGTTGTCCCACGTATCTCGCGTGTCTCGCTCCTTTCGAAACTTGGATGACGAACCCAAATCTCCGTCCCTTGATCTGGAACCCTACCTTGGGTTCTCCTGTTTAGATCGTGAATCCCTACCTGCTGGTCTTATGTATGGCTGGTACCTGTTCTTACTGGACCTTTTTTCAGTTTCAGGTCGTCTCGAACTTACTCTTTCATCTCCCCGTGACTGAGTGATAGTACCTTCCTCTATCCGCAGCTTTGTGATATACCTGTTGTAAACATCATTCCAAGTTGTTGCAAGGAATTCTTGTAAGCTTTCTTTGAGTCTCCTCGTGGCTTCTGAGATTTTTCATTTAGATACTTGCAAATGCCATAACCGCCCAATTGTCAGGCACACATGGCAACAACATTCTTTCATGCTGGAATATATCCACGGATTCCCTGAGTAGCTCCGTATCTCCTTGTTTTATTTTGAAGATGTCTTCCACCCTCTTTTCAACTTTTTGAGCTCCCGAGTGTGCTTTTCTAAATGAATCTGCAAGCTCAGCAAAAGAATTAATAGAATTTTCAGGTAAAAGAGAATACCATGTTAGTGATCCTTTTGTGAGTGTTTTCCCGAATTTTTTGACCACACTGATTCAATATCTTTCTTGGTCAAGTCGTTGCCCTTCACGCCAGTTGTAAATGCAGTTACATGATCTCGTGATCGGTTGTCCCATCATACTTCGAGATATCGGGCATCTTAAACTTTTTTGGAATAGGCAAAGGAGCGGCACTTGGCTTCCAGGGTTATTGAGAATATTTATCCATATCCATTCCTTTGATTATAGGTGGAACACTAGGTATCTGCTCTATGCAATCGTTCTGCTCCTTGAGCTGTTCTGCAAAGTTAGTACTAAACTTTGTAAATCAAAATTAATTTGAATACCTGACCTTCCATCACGAGATTCGCTAGGAGTTCCTCCACTGCCCGAATTTGTGAGTCCCGAGCGTGGATTTTATATGGTTGCGGTGTTATTCGAAGGTAGAATTGGTGGTACAGTTGGTAACCCACTAACAAAAGCTTGAAGAGCATTGTTGACTTGTTCTTCGATTAATTGCTTCAATGCTTCATCAATAGCTTGATCATCCCCATGCTGGTCATTCGCATATGATATAGATCTGTCAGGTGACCCTTCTCGGGATTGTTGAGGAGATCTTCGCGGTAAAGGGACTGGAGTTCCATCCTCTTGTTGATTTTGCTGGTTCAACTGGTGTTGCTGATTTTGTTGGTTGTTGTCGTTAGCAGTCGACATCATTTTTTGATAGAAAAAAGAATTTGGAAAGTGAATAGATTATCAGGTTCCCGGTAACGGAACCAAATTTTTTAACCAAAAGATAGGAATTTCGATCAAAGCTTGTTTTTAGAAGTACTCGGGCTACTGATAATCAAGAAAATGAATATTCTCGTAATAAGAAAGGAAATTAGAATATGAAATAGCAAAGTAATAGAAAGCAAAAGAAAGTAATTATATTCCAATAATAATCAGAATGTGTCCACACAAATGACATTTCTTTCCCTTATATAGTGATCTCCAAGTACAACGTCTTTTCCCTTTTATGACCGAGTCATTATGAGCATTAATGACATTAATGAAAAGTTATAATTGGTAATCGTAACTATTTTGTGAAGATTATGTAACGTTTGTAATCATCCATGCTCATTAATTGAAGACCAATGAATCCACCCTTTTTACTGTCTTGGTTCATTCCACTAGTGCCTCTTCAAATCGCTAAAGAGGCTCGAGCAACCGATTCTTCTCATCTCGTGGGTGTTTTGCTCGTATCTATTAAGACTCACGTCTTTTTTAATGCACTTCTCCATCTGTCTCTTTTCTAGTGATCCACGTGTCTTGCCATGTCAACCACATAATTAATTCCACGTGTAATATTCATTTTCTCCAATATACTGTTGTTATTCGATCAGTATGATGTTTTTGTTTACCCTTAAAATGGATGACAATTAAATTTGTAAGCGGTTTTAAGAATATGTGGATTGATTCAATACAAGTAATCAAGAATGTTAGATAAATGAACCAAAGATAAAATAAATAACCGAACTAGTTGTGACGTTAAGTCCAGGCTCGGATTTAAGCATAACAATAGTTTTGCCCTCGACCGGACCCTCGATTCGGAGCCAAATATGTATGAAGAACTATGATTAAAATAAGAATTTTTCAATAGCTAGAAAGCAGAGAAATAAGTTTGTGCTGCCTTGATATACGTGTTACACTATGTATTGAATGAAAAAGCTTCCCCATTATATAGTAGGAGAGTTTCATCCCTAGCACAACTCTAAAAAAGAAAAAAAAATCCCCCTTTCTTGTCAATTATTGATATGCTACCGACGTCGGGCGAGATTCGCGCCATGATATCCGGTTGGGTGCGGATATCAAGGCTTTCTTGTTAGTCGTGTGCAACCGTTCGCAGCACTTTCTGAGGTTTAGGAGCTCACTTTGGGTCCGGGGGATGTTGTCTTGCCAGGCCCGGTGGCGAGCACTCCGTTCGGCCCCTGGTAGGAGAAGTCCCTGGCTGATCCCATGCAGTCATATCTTCGCTTCGTTTGACCCACCAGGAAATCGGGATATATGTTACCCTCAGTTTTACCCGTATACAGATGGTCTCCTCGTTTCTGAGAGAGTGGGTTTGCCGAACCGGTGGGAAAGGATAAATGTTCCTCGGTTCCTTCCTTCGTACATTACAACCGAGACGACGAAGGAGCCAAAACATCCTATCTGCCACATCGTTCTTACTTCAAACACGTGACAACCATCGGCTGGTTACCTCCAAATGTTAAACATCGCGTAATGATTACGTTTTCTCCTACAAAAGATTCGACTTTTTGTACCTTTTCTACTTTTCGATCTTAGCTCTTATCTTCGAATTCCCTAGCAGCTTCCAACTCATTTAAATCTTCATCTTTTTTCCTCTAACCTTCAAATCTTCATAATTGTTCATAAGTTTCTATCCAGATCCTACCTTCAAACCTTCATACATATTCTTGGATTTTCAACCCAGAAACTCATATCTTCACTCTCAAACTTCAAATATTCATAAACTCTTTCCAAATCTTCACATATTTTTCAGCTTTACGATGGCCAACACTTCCAAATCAGTTTCTCAGCAGGTTGCTTCTTCATCTTCTCACCCGGCCACAGGTACCCAGGCAGTCGTTCCCGAAGTGGTTGTTCTCGAGACGGCTGCTCCTGATGCAGTTGCTCCCGAAGTGGCTGCCACTGAATCAGCCCTAGAGCCCCCATATAAAATTTTTTATTCTCGGGGGCTATTCGATCTTACAATACTTCAAAGTCGAGAAGGCCTCATCCAAACAAGACCAAGATGAAGGGGCATCGAGGTATATATGCTTTGTCACCGAAGATACCCTTCCCATTATCCGAGAGGAATATAACTGGGAGGTAAGGATGTGATAATTGAGCCTGAGAACGATATCACAACTCATGTGGAGGGGTATTTAAATGTTTACACTTATCCATTCACACTAGTCCCGGTAGACTCAGTTATTTGGGACTTCTGCAAGAGATACGAGATGTGCCTTAGGAAAATCCACTCGTCTCTTTGGAGGATCGTGATCCTCCTACGTTACTTTGTGAATAACACCGAGTCTCCTCGGTTCCCTCTCGGCCACCTGCTCTATCTATACAGTCCCCGAATTTTCGCGCAGGGCGGGGGAGGGGGGAGGGGAGAGGGGGACTAATGAAGCTCACTCGCCGGGCTAGCAAAGCCCCTTCTTCGAGCATTGACGAGGATCGAGACCAACGCTGGTAGAGTCACTTCGTTCGTGACGACTGAATTTTTGATCCCTCCCGAGTTTCTACCATTCCCCGAGAAGAGGAATGCATCTCGTAAGTGTACTCTTTCCTTAAGTGTCGATTTTTCTTTGTTCCCTTTCTCACCGTCAGTATTTGTGATCGTGCAGTTGTTGCCCGGGTTTCCAATGCGGTCCTCCGATTCAAGGAGTGGACCGAAGGTATCTATAAGAAAATGTCATATTTTGAGTGATCGTGGCACAAACTTTCGAAGGGCCGATGGGAGGCCCGTTCACATGGTAAGGCTTTTCTTAGAATAGTTACTATTACGCCCCGAACATACATAACGCTGACCCTTTCTCTTTCCTTCTCAAGTTTTCCTAACACCACTAAACTTAGGCCGTTTAAAGGGGGCGAGGATGCGTCCCTATCCGTTAATCCCTCCATTACGGGACAAGCGGGGGCTGCCGTGGAGGAGAAGAAGAAGAGGAAAAGAAAGTCTTTGGGCTCCTCGGGTCCTGAGGTGAAGCCAAAGAAGAGGGCGACTTCCCGGGCTCGTAAAACCCAAGAAGAGCACCGACTCGGGGTGTCAGATTCTGACTCACTTTTCCGGCTTAGGGATGAGTCTAAAGAAGATGAACTTTTCATTGCTCATGGGTCGACCCTTGCCGTAGAGCAGGCGGTAGCCAGGGAGAAGAACCATGAGGCCGACCTCCCTCCGACTCGAGAGGTCGAGACAGAGGTGGGGGCTGAGACCTCCAGAGAATTCGCTTCGGAGGCGACCGGTATAATAAACATCATGAAGATGCCCTCCTACACGGATTACATTCTTGAGGAGGCCCAAGCAAGAAAAGAGAAGTCAAGTGAAGGGGCTCATGGAACGGACAACCCTCTTCACTCCTTCTTCGATGGCGTGGACTCGACCACTTTGGAAGACTTTTCCGGGCTGGGCGACCTGGAGATTCCGAAGAAAGACGTGTCTTCGGAAACTGGTGGGCCATTTTCGAGACCAAAATTGGTGAAGCAGTTTCCTGCTTCAAGTGTGGACCCTGGCCGTAAGAGAACAGTCATTCTTACGATCCTTGAGGATGCTCGAGTTCTGTTTGATCCGGTGGGCACAGCCAGCTACCTTCGATGCGTGGTGACCGAGGAGGACCAGTAAAAGATGAATGAGGTGGGCACGTTGTATCTCTTCAAAGAGGCGCAACAGGCATTGAACCGGTTAAGGCATCAATACTCCCTCTCGAATTCTACTTAGTTTCTGCTATCTCTTACTATTTTCATTGTTTTGCAGGCCTCGATACTTCACCATGAGAGCTTCCTCCGGTATCACTTTGAAATCAACTAGCTCGAGTTTGAGCTTAAGGAGCAGGCCCGATAAGAGGACATGTTCAAGTTTTCAGTGAGCAACAGGACGGGGTCATCAAGGACCTACAGGTCGAGCTGCACAGGGCTCAGAAGGAAGCTTCAACCCTGAGGCAGGAACATGCCGACCTGGTCAAAAAGGTAAAGGTCTTTGAAGTAAAAAATGAGGAGCTAGTCGTGGTGGCCAACGATAAAACCTCGCAGGTCCAACAGAAGATCGAGCTGATCGACCAACCCTGAATCGAGGTGAACGAGGTCTAAGCCATGGTCGATGGGTGAAAGACCAAAATAGACCTGCTAGCTTCGGAGAAGGATACTGCCAATGCGAAGCTGGCATTGGTAGATGTCCAACTCCGGGTGGCGAAGGAGAAAGCTGACAAGTGGTCTCAGCTAAATGACGTCCTCCAAGAACAGTTGAGCTCAGCTGTCATGGAGCGGGACACCCTCGGTAGAGAATACGAGGTAGTAAAGTCCAAGTTGGATACAATCTCCACCGATGCTGATGAAATGGTGGCTCAATACAAGGCTGATGTGGAGGCAGCTGAAGTCCATCTGAAGGCAATGGCCGAATATATGAAGTAGTTATCCCGAAGAGAGGCCCTCGAAGAGATCCACGCCCGAGGTTTTGGCCTGTCGGCTGAGATCGAAGAAGCCAAAACATCCAACGTCGAGGCGAAGAAGCTTTACGAGCCCAAAGGTGCCGAAAGCTCTGAGAGATCCGAGGGTTCGGAGGGATCCGAAGGTTCCGACGGCTCTAACGAAGAGTCGGGCCCTGGCGAAGATTAGGCGTAGATGCCTTAGTAATTTTTTTAGTTTTTTGTACATTTTTTATTTATTTTGAGGCCGTTTCTATTGGGATTTTGTAAGTATATTTCGGAATATATATAAAATTTTCCCTTTCTAGAAATTTCAATTCTTTACTTTTTCAGCATCTCTTCAGAATTTTCATTCTTTCAATGTTTCTAATGCCTTAACATAGAATCAAATATAGTTATAGGGCATCTGATTTTTAGAGGTCCGAACGAAGACTGACTTCTATACAACTTTGTTTGCTCGAGGCTTTGAAAACTCGATGTGACCGGAAGTTTTTTCAAGATGCTTAAGTGATTTTAGATGATGCTTTTGCCGAGGGTAAACTTTTAGCAGGTTTCGATTTTTTATAAAGGCCTTACTTTCTGATTACGAACTTCGGACGTCTCCGAGCCATTTTTAGGATGGTTGTAGGCTTTTGTATTTTGGGCACTGCCAAATAGGTTTGGTGCTCCCGCGATTTGATAGCCCGGTTTATCCGAACTTTTTCTACACGGTAGTCCCCGAGTATGGGTAGCCCTTGGGCTCAATAGAAAAATGATAGTCCCCGAGTAGGGGTAGCCCTTGGGCTCGATAGTCCCCGAATAAGGGTAGTCTGTGGGTCCTAGTGATCCAAAATTTAAGAGGCAAGAAAATGTGTAATAGCAAGGGTTAACATTCTTTCATTTCTATGTGTAAAGTACATGATCGAAAGCGCGTAAAAGCTTGTGTTATGGCTAAAGTGGACTATGTGGGCATGGTTCACATGACCGTTTGGCCCTTACAATAAATCCTAACTACTGAGCCTTAGCTTCTAACATACAAGGTTTTCTTTTTTCCCTTACTAAAAACCCTAACCCGAGGGTGATGGCCCCCGATATTCGAGGTCGAGCTTGAGACGGCTCGGATACTGTTGATGCAAAATGAACGCCCATTGACTCCGATTTGAGACCGGCCTTTAAATCTAAGTTAGCACGTTTTACTGTTACCTCGTTAAAAACCTTGCCGAAAAACCCATTTTGGGACAAAACCGATCTAAGGGAAAAAGAGTGCAACGCGTGCATTTAGACCTAATAGTCATATTCACCCTTGGCCGTTGCTTGCAAGTGTTAGTCCGATTCATAATATTATTAAAGAGTAATTGAGATCGTACCTTAGTAGTACTACCGCTTTAAGTGCGTCACGTTCCACTTGTTCGGTAGTTCCACACCGTTTCCTTCTCCAAGCTTATATGTGCCTTTGCCGGTAATTCCGATGACTCGATATGGCCCTTCCCAATTTTGTCCCAGCTTCCCCCCCGTTCGGGTCCCATGTGTGTAATGTTACTTTCCTCAACACCAAGTCTCAGATCTTGAAGTGTCGGAGGTTGGCTCTTTGGTTTTAATATCTTTCTATCCGCTGTTTCTACGCGGCCAATCGGACTAGGGAGACCTCACGTCTTTCATCCAATAGTTCTAGGCTCGTGATCATGGCCTCGCCATTCGACTCTTCAGTCGCATATTGGAACCTGAGGCTTGGTTCTCCCACTTAGACTGGTATTAAGGCTTCAACACCGTAGACTAGTGAGAACGGGGTGGCCCCGGTACTAGATTTCGAGATCGTACGGTATGCCCACAGGACTTCGGGTAGGATTTCCTTCCATTTCCCTTTGGCATTGGCCAACCACTTTTTTAGGTTTTTGAGAACGGTCTTGTTCATAGAATCTGCTTGTCCGTTTCCACTCGGGTGGTAAGGTGTTGATAGTATTTTCTTAATCTTGTAATCTTCGAAGAACTTATTTACCTTGCTGCCGACGAACAGTTTTCCATTATCGCATATGATCTCGGCTGGTATCCCAAATCGGCATATTATGTGGTCCCAAATGAATTCAATGACTTCTTTTTCCTGGACTTTCTCAAATGCTTGAGCTTCGACCCATTTGAAAAAATAATCGGTCATGAATAGTATGAATTGAGCCTTACCAGGTGCCCACGGCAAGGGACCGACGATGTCCATCCCCCATTTCATGAACGGCCACTGGGACAAGAACGAATGGAGTAGCTCTCCTAGTTGATGGATCATCGATGCATGTCTCTGTAAGCCGTCGCATCTTTGTACAAAGTCCTTCGCGTCTTTCTCCCCGTCGACCAGTAGTAGCCCACCCTGATTAATTTCCGAACCAAAGGTTCCCTCTCGAATGGTTCCCACAAGTGCCTTCGTGAACTTCTCTCAAGACATATTCGGTATCCCCCGACCCCAAGCATATGGCCAGTGGGCCGTCGAACGTTCTTATGAATAGAGTCCCTTGAGACAAGCTAAAATTGGCTGCCTTCGTATGCAGAGCTCTCGATTCTTTAGGATCAGAGGGCAATTTCCTAGTCTTCAAGTAATCTATGTACTTGTTCCTCCAATCCCAAGTTAAACTCGCGGAGTTTACTTTGGCGTGAGCTTCTTCTATCACCGACTTCATGAGTTGTACTATTGTCCCCGAGCTGAACTCATCGTCATCAACCGAGGACCCCAAGTTAGCTAGAGCATCAGCCTCGCTGTTCTGATCTCAGGGCATGTGTTGTAGGGTCCATTCCTTGAATTGATGTAACATTAATTGTAACTTGTCTAGATACCTTCGCATTCGCTCTTCTTTTACTTCGAACGTCCTATTGACTTGATTTACCACGAGGAGGGAATCGCATTTAGCTTCAATCACCTCGGCCCCAAGGCTTTTAGCCAATTTGAAACCTGCAATTATGGCCTCATAGTTGGCCACATTGTTAGTCAATTTTACAGTTCTAACAAACTGCCTAACTATGTTGCCTGTAGGTGGCTTCAACACGATGCCGAGACCGGACCCCTTTGCGTTCGAAGCACCATCCGTAAAGAGGGTCCAAACTCCCGAGGTAGTCCCTGAGGTTAATAGTAATTCCCTTTTGACTTCAGGTATTAAGGCCAGTGTAAAGTCGGTCATGAAGTCTACCAAAATTTGTGATTTGATGGCGGTTTGGGGTCGATACTCGATATCATACCCGCAGATTTCGACAACCCATTTGGCCAATCGGCCCGAGAGCTCGGGTTTGTGCATGATGTTCCTCGGTGGGTAAGAGGTTATGACATGTATAGGGTGACATTGAAATTACAGTTTTAGCTTCTTGGAGGTGCTTAGCAAAGCGAGCACAAGGTTTTCTAGGTGAGGATACCTTGTTTCGACCTCAACTAGAGTTCTACTGATATAGTAAATAGAAAATTGTGTACCTTCCTCTTCCTAGACTAAAACTCCACTTACCGCCACCTCGAATACTGCCAAGTAGAGGTACATTTGCTTATCCGCCTTCGGAGTGTGGAGCAAGGCCGGGCTCGAAAGGTATCGTTTGAGTTCTTCCAAAGCTTATTAGCATTCAGGAGTCCATGAAAAGTTATTCTCATTTTTGAACAGCGAGCAGAACTGATGACTTTTGTCCGAGAATCCTGATATGAACCGGCCCAGGGTGGATATACACCTGATCAGCCTTTGAACGGCCTTGACGTTGTCTACCACGGTGATGTCTTCTATGGTCTTGATCTTGTTAGGATTAATCTCGATCCCCCTATTGGATACCATGAATCCGAGGAACTTTCACGATCCGACCCCGAATGCGCACTTCTCCTGGTTCAGTTTCATTTTGTATTTTTCCAATATACCGAAGGTTTCCTGAAAATGTTTCAAATGGCCCTCTGCTTGTAGGGACTTAAGTAACATGTCGTCAATATAAACTTCCATTGGATTTCCTATCTTCTCTTTGAACATCTAATTTACTAGGCATTGGTATGTGGTACCGGCGTTCTTTAATATGAATGGCATTACGTTATAACAGTTGGTGCCGAATTTAGTGATAAAGGAAGTCTTTTCTTGGTTGCTCGGGTCCATCCGAATTTGGTTGTACCCGGAATAATCATCGATAAAGCTGAGTATCTCATGCTCGGCCGTCGCGTTGATCATCCGATCGATGTTAGGCGAAGGAAAAGAATCCTTAGGGCATGCCTTGTTCAAGTCTTTATAATCTATACACAATCTAAGCTTATTTCCTTTTTTAGGTATTACCACTATGTTATATAGCCAGTCTGGGTACTTAACTTCCCCGATAGTCCCTATTTTAAGGTGATTAGATACCTCGCCCTTGATGAATGCATGCTTGACCTCGGACTGAGATCCCCTCTTCTGCTTAACCGAATGGAACTTTCGGTCCTAACTCAACTTATGAGTGGTTATCTCCGGCAGGATCCCGGTCATATCAAGATGGGACCAGGCGAAACAGGATATGTTAGTTTTAAGAAAATTAATGAGTTTTTCCTGAGCTCGGGGGTTAACCCCGTGCCAAGGTATACCTTTTGATCTGGTAAATGCTCGGCCAATATGACTTGCTCCATCTCTTCGACCGTTTATTTTGTGGTGTCACTATCTTCAGGAGCTATGAATGATCGCAGAATTTCGTAGTAATCCTCCTCGTCGACTCCTCGTTCCTCGGTCCTGATCGGGACCGGCATCGGTGGTTGCTATTTGACTTTGGCCTTTCTGGTTGGCTCTGTGTTCCTTATTGTCAGGACGGCAAGCACTAGGAGTGCTTCATCGACTGTGAACATCTCTTTTACAGCCGGCTGCTCTCCGTATACCGTCTTGATTCATCCCAGAGTAGGGAACTTTAATGCCTGATGTAAAGTCAGAGGTACTGCCCTCATCTTGTGAACCCATGGTCTTCCGAATAGAGCGTTATATCTCATGTCCCCTTTGATCACGTAAAATTTTGTTTCATGGATGGTACCGGTGGTGTTCACGGGTATGGTTATATCAAGACCCGAAATTCCAGCCCTCGGGACCGTGATGGCGCCTAACATTTCACTTGCCAGGCAAGCCAACATTAGATTAGTCTGAAGTGCGGATAGCCGTAACAACTGAAAACTATAAGTACATCCCCAAATCTAGTGTCACAAGTGGACGAGCTACTAGAATAGTACAAATAAAGGCAGTCTGAAGGAAAATACACAGCTAAGATAAAACTAAAAGAAGGGGACTTTAGGGGCTGCGGAAGCCGAGTAGCTGTACGTCAAGTATCCACTCAATAGCCGACCAGAGAAATATACATAATGTCGCTGGGACCGACACCAAAATCTGCACAAGAAGTGCAGAGTGTAGTATGAGTACAACCGACCCAATGTACTTTGTAAGTGTTGAGCCTAAATTCGACGAGGCAGTGACGAGGCTATGACATGACACCTACATAAATAAACCTGTGCAAGAAATAAATATATGAAACATGAACAAACACAGAGATTAACAATATACAAACTGGGAAGGGACATGCAAAAGAGGAAAGATACGATAACTATAGCAAGAGTAATATCACGTAACAACCAAATAAATCATCAACATTGAAGACAGATGAACCGATGATATAAAAATGGCATGGCACAACCCTTTGTGCTTTTGCTCTCGTCCTTACCCTAAATGATGACATAGGTAACATGAAATGGCACGGCATCACCCTTCGTGCTTTTACTCTCTTCCTTACGAAATATACTGAATAAACGATATAAATGGCACGGCATCACCCTTCGTGCTTTAACTCTCTTCCTCACTATGTATATATCAATAAATGAGGTAAATGCAATGGTATGGCATCACCCTTCGTTCTTTTACACTCTTCATCACCATGGCACAGGATAATATAACTTCGGAAAGTATATAATGCAGTGACTTATATTTAACGTCAAATATGATGACAAGGTTCCAACTTCAACTTCCAAAATACTCAACAACTTCTAGATAAACAATAAGAACAGAGAGAATGATCAAATAAGTAATAACCTATGCTAAACATAGATAAAGCAATTAATAAGGACAATAAATCATAAGGAAACAAGTTCCACCCGCATTCTTTCACCCAACAACAACGCATAGGTACTCGTCACCTCACATATACGTTGTACCCACACATTTAATCACATAGAAAATAGGCAAATATGTCCTAATCTCTCAAGTCAAGGTTAACCACGACACTTACCTTGCTCCGCAATCAATTCAAAGTTCAACCACGACCTTGCCTTTCGAACAAGCCTCCAAACCAACCAAATATAGCAAATTATTAACCAGACGATTCAAAATAAGCCTTAGAAACTACCCACGAATGAAAATGGGTTCAATTTAGATCATTATTGAAAAAGTCAACAAACAACCCTCGGCCCCGCTTGGTCAAAACCCAAAATTCGGACCAAAACCTAATTACCCATTCACCCCCGAGCCCAGTTATGTAATTTTTTTAGAAATCTGACCTCTATTCGAGGTCTAAATTCCAAATTTATAAAAATCCTCAATTCTAACCAAATCCCTAATTTCTACCATGAAAATCCTAGATTTAATGTTGCAAACTTATGAAATGTAATGGGTAATTGAAAATAAATAGATTGAAGTCACTTACCAATGAATTTAGGAAGAAAATCTCTTGGGAAAATCGCCTCAAAGGTGTTTTGGGTTGAGAATTTGAAAGAAAGCTAAAATCCCGTTTTCCCCTCTTCCACCCAGTTGCAGTAATCGCAACTGCAATACATAGTTCAAAATTGCGATGATCGCAATTGCGGTCAACCTTTCGCAAATGCAAAAAGTCTCTAAGCCTGATGTCATCGCAAATGAGACAATTTTGTCGCAAATGTGAACTAAGATTCCCGCAAATGCGAACAAATGACTCGTAAACGCGAGTCTGCCTAAGTCTTTCCTTAGTCTCAAATGCGACTCAAAAGTTCGCAAATGAGAACCTACCCCTTTTGCATCTGCGTACATCACTTTGCAAAAGCGAAGCTGACCCAACCCCCACCATATTCGCAAATGCGAGCCTGACTTCGCATTTGCGATTAGGTCCTCGCAAATGTGAGATCTGCAGACCTGATGCACCAGCACTCTTTTAATTTCAAAAATCACTCCATGGCCTATCCGGAACTCACCGGAGCCCTCGGGGCTCCAAACCAAACATGCACACAAGTCCAAAAACCTCATACGAACTCGCTCGCTCAATCAACATACCAAAATAACACCTAGAACTATGAATCGAAAATCAAAACAAATGAATTTTTTAAAGAAACTTAAGAACTTTCAATTTTTCAATCGGACGTCCGGATCACGTCAAATCAACTCTGCTTTGCATCAAATTTTGCAGACAAGTCATAAACACTGTAATAAACTTATACCAAGTTTTGGAACTAGAATCCGAACCCAGTAGCAGCAATTCAAACATCAGTCAAACTTGGAATTTCTTTAAACCTTTAAACTTATAGTTTTCAACAAGTGGCGCAAGCTAGGGACTTCCGAATTCGATTTCGGGCATACGCCCAAGTCCAAAATCACAATATGGACCCACTGGGACCGTCAAAATACTAATACGGATCCGTTTGCTCAAAATATTGACCGAAGTCAACTCAAATGAGTTTTGAAGTACGATCATCCTTATCAATTTTTCACCTGAAAATCTTTCGGAAAAAGACACGGACTGTGCATGCAAATCGAGGAAGGCTAAACAAAGCTGTTCGGGGTTTCAAAACACAGAATGGAGGGCTAAAAATTAAAATGACCTATCGGGTCATCACATTTTCCACCTCTAAAACAAACATTCATCCTCAAACGGATATAGAAAAGTACCTGCACTGGTGAAAAGGTGTGGATAATACTCCGCATGTCCGACTCGGACTTCTAAGTGGCTGCCTCGATCGGCTGACTCTCCACTGCACTCGAACTGAAGGATAACTCTTAGACCTCAACTGCCAGACTTGCTGGGCTAGAATAGCCACCGGCTCCTCCTCATAAGTCAAATCCTTCTCCAGTTGGACTTAGCTGAAATCTAACACATGGGACAGATCACCATGATACTTCTGGAGCATGGACACATGGAACACTAGATGAACTGCTGATAAACTGGGTGGCAATGTGAGCTTGTAGGCCACCTCACCCACTCTCTGAAGAATCTCAAAGGGTCCGATATATCTAGGGCTCAACTTGCCTTTATTTCCGAACCTCATCACACCCTTCATAGGTGAGACCCAGAGCATTACCCTCTCTATAACCATTAATGCAACATCTTGAACTCTACGCTCAGCATAAATCTTCTTCCTAGACTGTGTGAAGGTGATCCTGAATAATCTTGACCTTGTCCAAGGCATCCTGTACCAAATCTGTACCCAACAACCGAGCCTCCCCCGACTTGAACCATCAAACTGGCGAATGGCGCCGCCTCCCATATAATGCCTCATAGGGAGCCACCTGAATGCTTGACTGGCAGTTGTTGTTGTAGGCCAACTCTGCAGGTGGCAAGAACTGATCCCAAGAACCCCTGAAGCCTACAACACAAGCGCGAAGCATATCCTCCAATACCTGAATAGTGCGCTCGGACTATCCGTCCGTCTGGGGATGAAATGTTGTGCTCAACTCAACTTGCGTGAACAACTCATGTTGTACTGCCCTCCAAAAGTGCGAGGTCAACTGCGTACCTTGATTAGAAATTATAGACACGGGCACACCGTGAAGGCAAGCGATCTTGCGGATGTAGATCTCAGCTAACCGCTCTGATGAATAGGTAACTGCCACTGGAATGAAATGTGCCGACTTGGTCAACCTGTCCACAATGACACATGCCGCATCGAACTTCCTCTGAGTCCATAGGAGTTCAAATACAAAATTGATAGTGATATGCTCCCATTTCCACTCAAAAATATCTAACTTCTGAAGCAAGCTACCAGGCCTTTGATGCTCGTACTTTACTTGCTGGCAATTTAGACACCGAGCTACACATGCAACTATATCCTTTTTCATCCACATCCACCAATAATGTTGCCGCATGTCCTGATACATCTTGGCAGTACCCGGATGAATAGAATACCGAAAACTGCGGGCCTCCTCAAGAATCAACTCACGAAGCCCGTCCATATTGGGCACACAAATACGACCCTGCATTCTAAAAACCCCATAATCTCTAACAGTAACCTGCTTGGCACCACTTTCCCGCACCGTGTCCTTAAGCACAAGCAAATGAGGGTCATCATATTGCCGCTCTCTGATGCGCTTATACAAGGAAGGCCGAGCGACTATACAAGCTAGAACACGGCTGGGCACTGAAATATCTAACCTCACGAACTGATTGGCCAAAGCCTGAATATCTGATGCAAGAGGCCTCTCACCAACTGGAATGTATGCAAGGCTGCCCATACTCACTGCCTTTTTGCTCAAGGCATCAGCCTCCACATTGGCCTTCCCGGGATGATACAAAATGGTTTTATCATAGTCTTTCATCAGCTCCAACCACCTCCTCTGCCTCAAATTGAGATCCTTTTGTTTGAACAAGTACTGTAGACTCCGATGATCCATGAATACCTCACACGACACGCAATAAAGATAGTGCCTCCAAATCTTCAGCGCATAAATAATGGCTGCTAACTCTAAGTCATGAATAGGGTAATTCTTCTCATGATCCTTCAACTGCTGCGATGCATATGCAATCACCCTACTATCTTGCATCAATACTGTACCGAGCCCAATACGATATGCATCACAATACACTGTGTAAGATCCTGAGCCTGTGGGCAACACCAACACTGGAGTTGTAGTTAAAACAGTCTTGAGCTTCTGAAAGATCGGTATACACTCATCCGACGATCTGAATGGGGCACCATTCTAGGTCAATCTAGTCAATGGGGCTGCTATGGATGAAAACCCCTCCACAAACCGGCGACAATAACTTACCAAACCCAGGAAACTTCGGATCTCTGTAGCTGAAGCAGGTCTAGGCCAGCTCTTAACTGCCTCAATCTTCTTAGGATCTACCTTTATGCCCTCTGCCGATACGACGTGCCCCAAAAAGGCAACTGAATCTAACCAAAACTCACACTTTGAAAACTTGGCATACAACTGGCTATCCCTTAAAGTCTGAGGTATAATCCAAAGTTGCTACTCATGTTCCTCTCGACTGTAGGAGTAGATCAAGATATCAACAATGAATACCATCAAAAAAGAATCCAAATAGGGCTTGAACACCCAGTTCATCAAGTCCATAAATGCTACTGGGACATTTATCAACCCAAATGACATCACTAGGAACTCATAATGCCTATGCTGAGTCCGGAAAGTCGTCTTAGGGACATCGAATGCCCTAATCCTCAACTGATGGTAGCCAAACCTCAAATCAATCTTTGTAAACACCTTGGCACCCTGAAGCTGATTAAATAAGTCATTAATCATCGGCAACGGATACTTGTTCTTTATAGTGATCTTGTTCAACTGCTGATAGTCTATACAC
Organism: Nicotiana attenuata; assembly: GCF_001879085.1. Classification (NCBI taxonomy): domain Eukaryota; kingdom Viridiplantae; phylum Streptophyta; class Magnoliopsida; order Solanales; family Solanaceae; genus Nicotiana; species Nicotiana attenuata. Next base: position 395,075 of record NW_017670850.1, on the reverse strand, counting down.
ATCCTCATCGATCCATATTTCTTCTTCACGGACAACACAGACGCTTCCCAGGGCGAGACACTAAGTATAATGAAGCCCTTATCAAGGAAATCTTGTAACTGCTCCTTCAATTCCTTCAACTCCGGCAGGGCCATACGATATGGCGGAATAGAAATGGGCTGAGTGCTCGGAGCCAAATCAATATAGAAGTCAATATCTCTGTCAGGTGGCATCCCCAACAGATCTGCGTGAAACATATCTGGAAACTCACAAACAACTGGCAATGAATCCATGGAAGGAACCTCCACACTAGAATTGTGAATGTAAGCCAAATAAGCTAGACACCCTTTCTCGATCATACGTTGAGCCTTCACATAAGAGATAACCCTGTTGGTAGAACGGACAGGAGTCCCCCTCCACTCTAATCGAGGAGACCCTAGAATTGCTAAGGTCACCGTCTTGGCGTGATAATCCAATATAGCATGATAAGGTGACAACCAATCGATACCCAGGATGAAACCAAAATCTACCATATCAAGAAGTATGAGATCTACGCTAGTCTCAAGACTCCCAATAGTAACCCCAAACGAGCAATAGAAATGATCTACAATAATAGAATCTCCCACAGGTGTGGACACATACACAAGAGCACTCAAAGAATCACGAGTCACAACTAGATATGAAGCAAATTAGGATGACACGTATGAATAAGTAGATCCCGGATCAAATAGAACTTAAGCATCTCTATGTTAAATTGGTAAAATACCTGTGATAACGGCGCCGGATGGCTCGGCCTCCGGTCTAACTAGGAAAGCATAACATCGGGGCTAGGCCCCACCACTCTGAACCATATCTCTGGGATGGCCTCTAACTGGCTAGCCTCCATCTCTAACGGCATGACCTCCACCTCTAACACCCTCACCTCCACCTCTGGCTGCCTGACCCCTGCCTCTAGTTGGCTGAGCGGGTGATGGAGCAACCAGTGCCGGAATCATGGCACGAGAACCCTGCTACTGCATGATGCCCGGTGTCCGTGGGCAAAATCTAGCAATGTGCCTCGGATCACCACATGTATAACAGGCCATCGACTACTGTGACAGCTGACTTTGGAACTGGCCCTATCGATCTGGGTGACCACCCTGATAACTCTAGAGCGAAGGTGTACTAATAGGAGTTGATGGTACACTGTAGGCTAGCTGGTTCAGATGAGACACATAAGGACCATGACTTTCTGAAGCACTATGAGATGTCTGGAGCCCTGACTGAAACGGCCTGAGAGGGTGGCCTCTACCAAAAGTACCCCTTCCTCAAGACGAGGCACCACTGAACCCACTGAAATGATGAGGCCTCTTATCAGACACCTGCCCCCTCTCCTGAGCAAGAACCATCTCTATCCTCTAGCAATATCTACAATTGTCTGGAAGGAAATACCACTCCCGTGTAGCCTGACAGTGTAAGTGAGTCCATAAATAAATCTCCTCACTCTATCCCTCTCATTAGGGAGAAAAATAATGGCATGACAAGCTAGGTCTACAAAACGGGTCTTGTGTTGGGTAACTGTCATACTACCCTGCTGGAGACGCTCAAACTACTTGCGGTAATCCTCCCTCAGAGTGAGAGGAATGAATTTCTCTAGAAATAGCTGTGAGAACTGATCCCAAGTTAGTGCAGGCGACCCAGATGGTATGGTCAACATTTAATCTCTCCACCACCTCTTTTCGGAACCCGTCACCTGAAACACAGCAAAATCAACCCCATTGGTCTCAACTATACCCATGTTCCGCAGCACCTCATGGCAGCGGTCTAGATAATCTTGTAGGTCCTCAGAAGATGCACCACTAAAGTGAACTGGAAAGATCTTGGTAAACTTGTCCAATCTTAACAAAGCCTCATAAGACATTGCGGGCCTATCACCAACCTGTGCCACAACAACCGGCTGAACTACCCCGACTGGCGGGGCTGGTGGTGTCTGATATTGGGGAGCCATCTGCTCCGGAGTATGGGTAGCGGGAGTCTGTGCTCCTCCCCTAACCTGAGAGACAGTCGGTGCTACCGGAAATATACCGGTCTGGGCTACACTCTCCATAAGACCCACCAAACGGAGTAGAGCATCCTGAAGCACTGGACTGGCTATGAACCCATCCGGGACCTCAGCTGGTCCAACACATACAGCTTCGTCAATATCTACCTTAGGCTCCCCTGCGGGTGCTGCTGCTCGAGCTCTAGGTTGTGGTCTGCCTCGGCCTCGACCTCTGCCCCTAGTAGGACTTGCCACTGGGGGCTTCGACAACTGTCTAGCTGTAGATACGGTACAAGTTCTCGCCATCTGCGAGAATACAAGAATAGAAGAGTTCAATCATCAACGATAGGATAAAATCGCACGACAGAGAAAAATAGAAGTGAAATTGTTCCTAAACTCCATAGCCCCTAGATGATAAGTACAGACGCCTCCGTACCGATCCTCCAGACTTTACTAAGCTTGCTTGTGACTCGTGAGACCTAGGCAGTGCTCTGATACCAACTTGTCACGGCCCGGAATTTCCGCCCTCGGGACCATGATGGCGCCTAACATTTCACTTGCCAGTCAAGCCAACGTAAGATTAGTCTTAAGCCATTTTTAAACAATTCAAATTTAACTAATGTAAATTACTGAATTATCTAAGATAAGCTGACATAAAGTGCGGAAAGCCGGAATAACTGAAGTATATAAATACATCCCTGAATCTGGTGTCACAAGTGCACCAGCTACTAGAATAGTATAGATAAAGGTCTGAATAAAAGTAAAGTTGTATGAAGGCAAATACACAGTTGCGAACGCCGAGCAGTTGTACCTCAAGTCTCCACTCAATAGCTAACCTGAGCAATCTACGTACTGCCACTGGGGCCGACACCAAAATCTGCACAAGAAATGCAGAGTATAGTATGAGTACAACCGACCCAATATACTTTGTAAGTGTTGAGCCTAACCTCGATGAAGTAGTGACGAGGCTATGATAGGACACCTACATAATTAAAGTTGTGCAAGAATAAATATACGAAACGGTAACAAACACAGAGATTAACAATATACAAACTGGTAAGGGACATGCAAAAGTGGAAAGATATGATAACTGCAGCAAGAGTAATATCACGTAACAGCCAAATAAATCATCAACAATGAAGAAAGATGAACCGATGATATAAAAATGGCACGACACCAACCTTTGTGGTTTTACTCTCGTCCTTACCCTAAATGATGACATAGGTAATATGAAATGGCACGGCATCACCCTTCGTTCTTTTACTCTCTTCCTTAAGACAATATAATAAATAAATGATATAAACGGCACGGCATCACCCTTCGTGCTTTTACTCTCTTCCTTACGACAATATACTGAATAAACGATATAAATGGCATGATATCATCTTTCATGATTTAGCTCTTCCTCACTATGTATAAATCAATAAATGACGTAAATGCAATGGTACGACATAACCCTTCGTGCTTTTACACTCTTCCTCATTATTGCACAAGATAATATAACTTCGGAAAGTAAATAATGCGGTGATTTATATTTAACGTCAAATATGATAACAAGGTACCAACTTCAACTTCCAAAATACTCAGCAACTTCTAGATAGGAAATAAGTGCAGAGAGAATGATCAAATAAGTAATAACCTATCCTAAGCATAGATAAAGCAATTAAAAAGGACAATAAATCATAAGGAAACAAGTTCCACATGCATTCTTTCACCCAACAATGATGCATAGGTTCTCGTCACCTCACATATACGTTGTACCCACACATTTAATCACATAACAAATAGGCAAACAGGTCCTAATACCTCAAGTCAAGGTTAACCACGATAGTTACCTTGCTCCGCAATCAATTCAAAGTTCAACCACGGCCTTGCCTTTCGAACAAGCCTCCAAACCAACCAAATCTAGCAAATTATTAACCAAACGATTCAAAATAAGCCTTAGAAACTACCCACGAATGAAAAGGGGGTTCAATTTAGATCATTATCAAAAAAAGTTAACAAAAGTCAACCCTGGGCTCGCTTGGTCAAAACCCCGAATTGGGACCAAAACCCGATTATCTATTCACCCCCGAGCCCGGTTATGCAATTTTTTTCAAAATCCGACCTCAATTCGAGGTATAAACTCAAAATTTATAAAAATCCCCAATTCTAACCAAATCCCTAATTTCGACCATGAAAATCGTAGATTTAATATTGAATACTAATGAAATGTAATGGGTAATTGAAAAGAAATAGATTGAAGTCACTTACTAATGAATTTAGGAAGAAAAGCTCTTGGGAAAATCGCCTCTAAGGTGTTTAGGGTTGAGAATTTGAAAGAATGAACTAAAATCCCGTTTTTTCCCTCTTTTACTCAGCTGCAGTTATCGCAACTGCGATACATAGTTCGCAATTGCGATTAACCCTTCGAAAATGCGAAAAGTCTCTGAGCATGTTGTCATCACAAATGCAATAGTTTTGTTGCAAATGTGAACTAAGGCTACCGCAAATACAAACAAATGACTCACAAATGCAAGTCTGCCTCAGTCCTTCCTTAGTCGCAAATGCGACTCAAAAGTTCACAAATGCGAACCTGCCTCATTTGCATCTGCGCACTGCATTTCGCAAAAGCGAAGCTGATCCAACGCCCACCATCTTTGCAAATGCGAGCCTGATTTCTCATTTGCAAGGCTCGTATTTGCGATCAGGTCCTTGCAAATGCGATATCTGCAGACCTGATGTGCACTTTTTAAGTTCAAAAATAACTCCATGACCTATCCGAAACTTACCCGAGCCCTCGGGGCTCCACACCAAATATGCACACAAGTCTAAAAACCTCATACGAACTCGCTCTCGCGATCAAAACACCAAAATAACACCTTGAACAATGAATCGGACATCAAAACAAATGAAATTTTCAAAGAAACTTAAGAACTTTCAATTTTTCAATCAGATGTATGAATCACGTCAAATCAACTCTATTTTGCACCAAATTTTGCAGACAAGTCATAAATACTGTAATAAACTTATACCAAGTTCCAGAACCAGAATCCGGACCTAGTAGCAACAAATTCAAACTTCGGTCAAACTAGAAATTTCTTTAAACCTTTAAACTTATAGTTTTCAACAAGTGGCGATAATTCAAGCTAGTGACTTCCGAATTCGAATTCGGGCATACGTCCAAGTCCCAAATCACGATACACTTCCCCACCGAAACCGTCAAAATACTGATCCGGGTCTATTTTCTCAAAACGTTGACCGAAGTCAATTCAAATAAGTTTTAAAGTACGATTTCACATCCTTATCAATTTTTCACCTGAAAACCATTCGGAAAAAGACACGGACTGCACACGTAAATCAACGAAGGCTAAATGGAGCTTTTCAGGATTTCAAAACACAAAATTTAGGGCTAAAATTAAAAATGACCTCTCCTCTTTAGTGGTTTCGCATGCCATGTTAAATCCGTTCAACACCCGGACTGCTGGCACTATTTGATCTTGTAACCCCAATTGCTCTACGACCCTCGATATGATGATGTTGGTCCAACTACCTGGATCAATCAACACACGTTTAACTCGAGACAAATTGTTTAGAACAAAAATTACCAGTGCATCATTATGAGGTTGTACGATGCCCTTGGCGTTCTCGTCGCTGAATGAAATGGTTCCCTCCGGGATATAATCTCGGGTGTGTTTCTCCCTCAGGATAGATACTTTAGTGCATCTTATCATCGGCCCCTGAGGGACATCGACCCCTCCAATGATCATGTTGATGATGTGTTGAGGTTCCTCTTGTTCGATCTGTTTGTTGGTGTCCCTGCTTTCGAAGTGGTTTTTGGCCCTATCACTCAGAAATTCTCGTAGGTGCCCGTTATTAAACAACCGGACAACTTTTTCTTTCAACTGCCGACAATATTCAATCATGTGGCCATGAGTGTCGTGATATTAACACATCAAATTAGGGTCTCTCTAGTAGGGTCAGAGTGTAATGGTCGAGGTCACTTGGTATCCTTGATGCGCCCGATGGCTGATATGATACTGGCAGTATCGACGTTGAAGTTATATTTCAATAATCTTGGTGCCTCATTGGCCTCGAGTGGCCTGTCGAAACCATTTTTGCTCATCAGGCCATGGCTATTCGGACCTCAATCGCTCCTCTTTTCGGTCCTTATAGGGTGGCACCCGGACCTGTTACCCTTTCCATCTCCACCGTACGGTTGATACCGGTCTCGGATCGATCTTGGTTCATGATCGACGAATTTCTTAGACCTATCATCAGTCCTGATGGGATAAACGGACCCAGAAGGGGCCCCGAGCTGGTCATCTTTGACTCTAATTTTTGACTGGTACATGTTGTGGACGTCGGCCCAAGTTACCGCCGGGTACTCTACCAAGTTTTATTTCAGCTGTTACGAAGCCAAGGAGCTTCGGGGGGTTAAGTCCCTGAGTCAATGCCAGAACGGCCCAATCGTCCGCAACCTGTGGTAAGTCCATCCATTCCATTTGAAATCTTGACACGAACTCCCTTAGTATCTCGTTGTCCCTTTGCTTAACCTTGAAAAGATCCGATTTTTTGGTCTCTATCTTAATGGCCTTGGCATTAGCCTTTACAAAAACATCCACAATCAAGTGAACGAATCAATGAAATGTGGGGCAAGTTGTGGTACCATATTATTTCTCCTTTCGACAGAGTTCCCCCAAACTTTTTTGAATAACACTTACTCGATTTTGTCATCTTCTAAGTCATTACCCTTGATGGGGCATGTGTAGGAGGTCACATGCTCATTTGGATCTGTGGTTCCATTATATTTGGGAATATCGGGCATAAGAAACTTCTTCGTCATTGGCTTCGGTGTCGCGCTCGAAGGAAAAGTCTTCTGTACAAATTTCTTGGAGTCCAGCCTTTTCAATATCGGAGGCGCTCCTGGGATTTGATCGACACTGGAATTATATGTCTCTACCTCCTTGTCGTTTGCCTCAAAAAAAATTTCACATGATTCCACCCATTTCGTTAATGCTTCATGCATCTTTATTACTTCGGGGCTGATACCGGTCTTTTGGTGATCTGCTTATTTCTTCGGGTATTTTCCCGCGATGGTTTGAGCTCAACCCTGCTGGGGGCGCGGTTTTTCTTTTGCAGCTGCACTATTAGTGCATGTTAGGCCTGCAACATCTCGAAGATCACTCGTAGACTGAGTCCGTCGCCTTAGAACACTCCTTGAGCCGTTGGTCAGGCTCCTTTATGAACGTTGTTCTCGGGGTTGGTAGGCAGCTTGGCGTCGATGGCCACATGTGAATTAGAAACGATTGGGTCTATGAATGGGACTCCGTTGGGATTAGCAGGGGGTATCTCATTGATAGGCATCATATTGTTGTTTTCGCCATGATGGCCAGACTTAGCATCAACGTTCAAGTGAGCTGACTCAGAGTTTGACATTTTTAAGCAGTCCTTGTAATAACCCGACCGGTCATTTTGAGCATTTGCATTTCGCTCGGTAGTTTTGGGGCACAAGTAGCTACGTATGATGTATTAGGACTTGTGTGCAAAAAAATATGAGTTCATTTCGAGTTGATTTGATATGTTTTGCCGCGAGTTTTTGGAGTCGAAAGTTCATTTAGTTTGATTTGAGGCGCGTTTCATCGTTTCAATGTTGTTATGCATGATTTGAGGCCTCGAGTTGGTCCGTGTTATGTTATGGGACTTATTGGTATGTTCGTACGGGGTCCTGAGGGGCTCGGTGAGTTTCGGATAGGTTTGGGCTGTGTTGCGCTTTTTTTTTTTTTATGTTTCCACGTCGTTTTTCAAGCATAAATGGTATCACATTAAGCAAATGAGCTTCGATTTCTGTTTTGATTGAAGCATTAGATACGTATCGTAATTACGAAGTCATAACAAAAAAGAATCGTCGAATTTGGACGACGTATGAGGAATTTATGGTCATTTAACTAAGAATTGGGTTGCCAGATTTTTCAGATTAATTACGAAATTGCCACTGAATTCGTATTAAAAATCTACACTATTTGTAAAAATATTGAAACCAACATATCTCCTTCATTATAAGGTCAAATGGAGTGATTCAAAAGCCTAGCTTGACTAAAATTTCACAATGGTTTGTTCATTTGGTCATATTTTGAGTTGGGGAGCTCAGATTTGGGCGATTTCGGAGGCGATTTTTATCATATGGAATGGGGTAAGTGTTCTCTACTCGGTTTTGGTTATATTTCATATTTTAGGATTTGATTGATGATTTCAAAGTGAAATTCGGGGTGTTCTGCCTAAAGTTTCATAAAGTGAATTTTTAATTTTTGAACATTTATTCGGAGTCGCATTTGATTGAAATTAGTATGGTTGGACTCATAATTGAATGGGTTGTCAGATTTTGTGAGTTTTGTCGGATTCCGAGATCCGGGCCCGGGTTGGACTTTTTGGCCGATTTGGGCTTTTGATTAATGATTCGACATTTTTCAATTGGGATTGGTTCCTTTAGCATTGTTTGATGTATTTGAGTTGTTTTTGGTTAGTTTCGAGCCGTTCGGAGGTCGAAACGTGCGAGATGGAGTTTTTGGACCATCGTTTGGCTTTCTCGGTATTGGAATTGGCTTGTTTGAGATAAGTAACTCTTCTAAACGTAGTGCTGAGGGTATGAAACCCCAAATTACGTGTTGTGTGATTGGTATTGAGGTGATTCACATGCTAGGTGACGGGCGTGTGGGCGTGCACCCTATGATTTGTGACTCCGTTGTTTCGATGACACTGTTTAGTGGCCCTATTTTGTTGATATCCGTGTTGCCATCATGTGATTAAGTAACTGAGCTGTCAATCATGCTAGATATCATGTTTAGGCTTTATGCTGATACTGTTAGGACCCATAGTGGTCGTTTCTTGCTGTCATCTCACTAATTTCATTGATATTTCGTACTCAGTCATATGCATGCATTCATATCATATCTCAGTCTCAGTTGTTGTTTATTGATACATCATATCATTGTTGTCGGGCTAGTTTCATGACATTGTGAGCCCGTGAGTGAGACTTGAGAGATTGATTACTGAGTGAGGCGGAGGGCCAAATTGTGAGGTGATTGATACTATAGCACGTGAGTTATCCATACATCATGTAAGTTGTCCGTGCAGATTATAGCGCTTGGGCTGAAGGAGCCCCTCCGGAGTCTGCACACCCCTAGTGAGCGCGGATGATATTATTGAGGGATGGATTTCCTTAGACATGGATTTGTCAGAAGTACTTGATACCTGGAGATGGATTTCTCCACAGGGTTGGATTGCCCTTTTTTCTCGGTACTGGATGACATATAGTCAGAGTTGTATATGTTCCGGGATGAATTTCCCTGGTCCGTATGGGCCATATATGCCGCGCCCCCTTTTTCTCGCGAAATCGGGTTTATGACATTTGGAGGGACAACTCATTCCTTTTGGGAACTGGGTTTGCATTTTAAGAGTCGCCACCTAATGATTAGGGTGCATTAGGACACCAAAAGAGTTTCATTTGAATAACCAGAGATAGGGTAAGGGCTTAAAATTATTCTAAGGGGAAGGTGTTAGGCACCCCTCAGAATCCACTAGTGTGGTTCCCGGCCAGACAATTATTGTGAATTTGGGTGCAATTAACATATAAACAGATAAGGCTCAAATAAGAGGGGATTTCACTACATAATGATTTGAAAGTAGACAAAGTTTAGAAGAATAATTAAAAGAGCTGATTTTGAATAAGTAAATACAATGAAAGAGAATAAAGAATAAAGGGAGGGGTCCTAGGTTTATTAAAAATATGGATCACTCCACACAATGTCCGGTAATCACTCCTCAATGAGGGGCTACACGTGACATTATCGCGTGGTCATGATATCCATATCTACCCTTCCCACCCCGTTAAGGTATTAAAGCGCGGATTGGTCTCGATTACTTGTTGCATGCTATTACCCGTCCCACTCCTATCAGTCCCGGAGGCACTTAGGACTACTAATCCTAAAAAGGGAGGGATATTAGGCTTATTTGAAGTTTCAAAGGTAAAAATTCTGGACCAGACTTTTCCAGTATCTAGCCTTGAAACCATGATAATCGGGCATGTAGAAGCCATAGGAGGTAGATACAGGCTTCCAATGGTTTTGGAAGCCATTGATTTGGGCGGTTTTAGGGTGGTAGTTGAGGGCGGCGGCTAGGTTTTGAGAGAGAGTTGAGAGAGAATTGAGAGAAAGGGATTCAGAGGCGGCTGGGGTAAGAAATGGTTAGGGTTTGGGGGTAGGCCGAGATTAAAAAGGAAAGGGTTAATGTGAGCCGTCGATCTAAGCGGTCAACGGCTGGGATTAAATAGGAATCCGGGCGGGTTGTTTTAATTGGGTCGTGGATCGGGTATGACTGGGATTTGGGTTGGGTAATTGGGTTTAAAATTGGGGGTCAATTCAGGATACAATTGAAACACAATTGGGCTATATTTTAAATAGCTACTTTTCCCTTATTTATTTTATAAAAATAGTAGAATAATTTCTGGAAATAAATTAAAGGTACTAAAATGATTATAATACATAATTATCAAATTAAAAATATTGGACCTAATTTTTATAGACATAAACGTAATTAAATCTAAAAGTGGCTAACGTTGCAATTGTATGCAATTTAGTTTTAAAAATACTAAATAAATTTGTAAAAATATGCAAAAAATTACATTAGCTATATTGTAGCATAAATATGAGAGTCCAATAAATGAATCACCAAAATGGTAATTTTGGGAATAATTATTGGGTTTTTCTGGATAAGATAGGGCAATAAATATATTTTAAAAATCTTTAAAAATTAAGAAAAAATAATAAAACATTTGGACATACCTATATATGCATACATATGCTATTTTGAAAGTATTTTGCATATTAAAAATATTTAGGGAAAAAATTGGGTATCAACAACTGCCCCTCTTTACCCGGGAAGGATGAAAGAGTTCTCGGGTAAAGATATGATGGCCAATTTTGACCTGGCGAAACGGTTTGAAGAGGTTTGGCCGTGCTCTGGCTTCTGAGCTGCCTACATATCCCTGGTCTTACAGGAATCAGTCCATATGTAGTTCAGGATCCGTCGGCGGAGTATGCTGATAGAGACTTTTCAAGAACGGACGCAATATTCAAGACGGGGTGAATGGTTAAAGTCTGATAGGGATGTGGAAACTGGAGCGGGATCGCTCCTGCCGAGATGGCCGTTGCTCGCCGGTTTACCTGCAAATAAGCAATACACTCATATATTGTGCGTAAATTTACACATGATGCACATTCCCGTTGGACCATGAATGTTGTCTTTGGACGATTAGAATGACGTCCTTAGACCATGATGTCCTGGGCCATGAAGCGTATAATAAAGGATTCGCAGGCCATGAAATGATGCTCTCGGGCTATGGGAATGATGCCTCCGAACCATGACGCCTTTGAATAATGATATGCAAAAGATTAACAGGGATCCTCAGGCCATGGCATGGTGTTCTCGGGCTATGCAAATGGTGCCTATGAACAATGACGCTTTCGGATAGTTTGGCGATCTTTCAGCCCATGAGATGCAGTAGGTGGCGATCTTTCAGCCATGCAAATGTAAATAAGGTGGCGATCTTTCAGCAATGCAAATGTAGGTGAGGTGGCTATCATTCAGCCATGCAAATGTAAGTAAGGTGGCGATCTTTCAGCCATGCAAGTGTAAATAAGGTGGCGATCTTTCAGCCATGCAAACGTAGATGAGGTGGCGATCTTTCAGCCATGAAACCGTAAGTAAGGTGGCGATCTTTCAGCCATGCAAATATAGATAAGGCGGCGATCTTTCAGCCATGCAAATGTAAAGGTGGCGATATTTCAACCATGCAATGCAGAAGTGGCGATCTTTCAGCCATGCAAATGTAAAGGTGGCGATATTTCAGCCATGCAATGCAGAAGGTGGCGATCTTTCAGCCATGCTATGCAGAAGTGGCGATCTTTCAGCCATGCAAATGTAGAGGTGGCGATCTTTCAGCCATGCAAATGTAGAGGTAGAGATATTTCAGCCATGCAGATGCAGTATGAGGCAATCTTTCAGCCATGCAGATGCAGATGAAGCGATCTTTCAGCCATGCAGATGCAGATGGAGACAGCGTTTAGTCTCGAAAGGTAGAATGGTAGCCTTATGCAATGTAGAAAAATGCAGATGGAGACAGTGTTTAGTCTCAGAAGGCAGAATGGTAGCCTTATGCAATGCAGTAAAATGCAGATGGAGACAATGTTTAGTCTCGGAAGGCAGAATGGTAGCCTTATGCAATGCAGAAAAATGCAGATGGAGACAGTGTTAATCTCGGAAGGCAGAATGGTAGCCTTATGCAATGCAGTAAAATGTAGATAAGGCAGAATGGTAGCCTTATGCAATGCAGTAAAATGCAGATGGAGACAGTGTTTAGTCTCGGAAGGCAGAATGGTAGCCTTATGCAAGAAATAAAAAGGGCAAATGGTGATAGAGCTTTCTTAGCTGATAGCAAGTTACGATATTGTGACTGCTGGGGATAATGTGATATAGGGAATATCACAGGCGCGCGTGGATAGCAAATGTTGGTAAGTGCAACAATTTCGAGAGTTGTATTCATGAACAATGTTTGTCTCGTGAGTGTATAGTATGTCAGATGCTTTTACAATCCAAGTGCCTGCATCCAAAGAAAAATCGTGAGTTTTCTAGAGGGGGAGGTCAGTTCGCGTCCCCGCTGGCTCTGCTTGACCTGTTTGGCTTTGATCAGGTGGTACTGTATGCATCATTGGGGTAGTGTTGCTAAACGAAGCAATTTTAGCAATAAATATGCATGAATTTGTAAAAAATATGACATAAGTATACAATTAAGAAACAACTTTTAGATGAACCGACGACTGTGACGTGGCTCAAGACATTGCGACCTCTCTTGCAACGGAATTTTGAGGGTCCTCCTCAAAATTCTGCCCCAGTTTACCAGGTCGATGCTTCCGACTGCTGCTAGTGATGATCGGCTGAAATTACTTCAGAATTTTGTGGGCCCTCCTCAAAATTCTGCCCCGGTTTCCAATTGCGGGGGGAAATGAAAATTTTATTGAATTGTGACCGAACCCATAGGGCTACCTACGTATCCCCTCTTAAACGGGAATCAGGTCAGGCGTAGTTCAATTTACATCTTATAGGGAAAGCATGAAAATTACACATAGTAACGCTTGACTACATCTGAGTTGATTGGTTTTGGCCAAACTTCTCCGTCCATTTCGGCAAGTATGAGGGCTCCTTCTGTCAGAACCCGGTGAACCATGTATGGACCCTGCCAGTTGGGAGAGAATTTCCCCTTGGCTTCATCTTGATGTGGAAAAATTTTCTTTAACACCAGCTGCCCTGGTGTGAACTGTATTGGCCTGACTCTTTTGTTGAAGGCTCTGGACATTCTTTTCTGATAAAGCTGAACATGGCACACTGCATTCATTCTCTTTCCATCTATAAGAGCCAGCTGCTCGTAATGACTTCTCACCCATTCTGCATCGTCAAGCTCAGCTTTCTGTATGATTCTTAAGGAAGGAATTTCTACTTCGGCGGGAATGACGGCTTCTGTACCATAAACCAGCATATAGGGGGTTGCCCCAGTTGATGTGTGGACTGTGGTGCGATATCCCGGTAGAGCGAATGATAACATCTCTGATGGAGACAGGTGACTGTTGATTCGCGTTCCCTTGACGTGTTCTGAATCTCCCAGGTTGACAATTTCGGTCTCGTCCAGGTCGGACTTATGTCTGTTCTCAAAGTTCTCAACTTCTTTGACAATCTCCTCCGGTATGTCATCTTCCTTTTGAATCTATGTTCGTTTGTTGCGTTGTCTCATTGCATGTCAGAGTCATCCGATCATCAAGATAAGTAATAGTAATGCTGTATAAATAAAGTAATGAGAGAAAATAATAAGAGTGTTGATTTATAAGAAAAATCGAAATGCTTTGATAAATTCCATAACTGTTTTGAACATTGAAGATCTTATTGCGGAAATCAAAAATGCGAAAGGAAAAATTAACTAGTAAAAATAAAAGATAGTGCATGATGCTTGTTCAGCCTTGCTAACCCGAGGCTTGCCGGGCTCTGGTTGTCCTGATGGTCCAATTATTGAGATGTGCCCCTCTGCTCTTAGCCTGTATGGAAGGGCCTTGTGAAATAAGATGATGATGCCAAAGTGCACGAACTAACCTTTGGGGAGGGGAAATAAACAAAAAAAATAAAAAATAAAAATGGCAACAAGTTAGTGAGGATTATAAAAATGTTGCAATATTTAAACATATAGTGCAGAATATAAACCGCGTCCTAATTTGGGGACCTCTTTGTGCCCGTGGTAGGCCTAGCGACAAATTGATTTGGAGAACTTAGAATGCTAAATGCCTTATTTTATTTATAAAAAGTAGACGAATCCCAAATCAACATTAAATAAACAGGAAATAAAAGTTACTAATGGCCATTGGCCTTGTTACATTTTAAATTGAAAAAGGTAAACTCCTATCTACTTGGTCCCAGAAGGACATTCCCCAAATTCGGCATCCTTGGCTCCGTCGAACAGCTTCCCCAACTCGCGAAGTCCCAGCAACAGGTATGCTCCGGCTAGATTACCCAGATGTTTTCTGACGAGATTTTGGTCACTAGAGTGTAAATCTTTCCACTAGCTTAGCAATCTTGGGTGGATGTTGGTGACCATGCCGAATCTGGGGACTTCGTGCCTCATATTTCTGCAAGGCAAATAAGGTTAGGCCCTTCCCCCACCAGACTCGACTATTTCATATCAACAATTAGCATGAAGCATCTAGTTCTCCAAATAAATGCACAGAACGTGACGACGTCTGTTAGGGTTTAGGGAAACCCAATGGACTTTGGACAAGGCCATCTTAAAGAGTCATTATGCGGAAAACATAACTGACTCGGCTAGGTTTGACCATGATGCATGCACAGTTAAATAGAGTAAGGTTTCTATGGGGTTTTAGACTGGTACCCTTGAGCGGACAACTCAAGGGGGAAAGGCACGGAACCGTCGACTACACCACTGATCGACTGGTTTTACCGCAAATATGCCTTTTCCGAATTTAGGGGGTAATAATATCGGGAGAGCGCAACCACTCATTATAAGCGTTGCTATGGTATTTGTTTGGCACAAGTGGAATATGATGTTGAACATGATTATGCAACAATTAAAGGTATGTTGTCATGTATTTGCACGTTTAAGAAAGCAGTAAATACAACAGTTTTATAATTTAAAGTAGTAATAAAGGAAAGCAGAAAAGGAAAGAAACAAAAGAGAAGTCAGTTTTGTAGTTGAAGAGGGAATTAAATGCTTGAAGGAAATAAGCAAGTAATAAAGGAGCATAAATTCACAATAATAGTCTGAAATGGTAAAAGCCTAAATATCCCCAGCGGAGTCGCCATGCTGTCGCGCCCCCTTTTTCTCGCAAAATCGGGTTTATGACATTTGGAGGGACAACTCATTCCTTTTGGGAACTGGGTTTGCATTTGATGAGTCGCCACCTAATGATTAGGGTGAATTAGGACACCAAAAGAGTTTGATTTGAATAACCAGAGATAGGGTAAGGGCTTGAAATTATTCTAAGGGGGAGGTGTTAGGCACCCCTCAGAAACCACTAGTGTGGTTCCCGGCCAGACAATTATTGTGAATTTGGGTGCAATTAACATATACACAGATAAGGCTCAAATAAGAGGGGATTTCAATACATAATGATTTGAAAGTAGATAAAGTTTAGAAGAATAATTAAAAGAGCTGATTTTGAATAAGTAAATGCAATGCTAAAAGAGAATAAAGAATAAAGGGAGGGGGTCCTAGGTTTATTAAAAATATGGATCACTCCACACAATGTCCGGTAATCACTCCTCAATGAGGGGCTACACGTGACATTATCGCGTGGTCATCATATCCATATCTACCCTTCCCACCCCGTTAAGGTATTAAAGCACGGATTGGTCTCGATTACTTATTGTATGCTATTACCCGTCCCACTCCTATCAGTCCTGGAGGCACTTAGGACTACTAATCCTAAAAAAGGGAGGGATATTAGGCTTATTTGAAGTTTCAAAGGTAAAAATTCTAAGATGACATACAAAACACATATGGCATATTTTTGGGGAAAGCATATAAACAAACAAAGGCTCATATACCTCCTTAAACAAAGAAAGCATATAATTATCATGACTTGCACATACTTTTTTTAGGTCTGATTAAAAATACCAAAGACGAGGGAGTTTAAATATTGAGGCAGATTGGTTTATTACATAACTCAGATAAGAAGACCGAATCAGGCCTGCCTACTAGTTGTAATGATTAATAGAAACAGATCCAGTTTACAGTTATTACTCTCAGGCTTGCCTAAGTGTTTAGAGGGGGTCTTATAGGCATGATATCTACTGATTTTATAAGGTGATGAGATAGTAAGGCTCGAAATGAATTGTTTGAAGTCCTATATGCATACTTGTTAAACTCGTTAAGCGAGGGACTTAGATTATTAAAAGAGATGTAGAGTGTACAAAAATTAAATAAGTTGGTTACATGTTCTGCGGGTTATAGCATCTACTATTACTGACTGTGAATGAAAATGAATCAGAATTGCTCGAGGATCCCTATAGGCATGATTTCTATGCATTACTGATTTTTAGACGTGGTATCTGATTGCAGAAACCTTATAGACATGGTGTCTAAGTGCAGAAACTTGTTTTAAACCTTATAGACATGGTATCTAAATGCAGAAACTTGTTTTAAACCTTATAGACATGGTGTCTAAATGCAGTTTGAATTATACAGAACCAAAATATTCCTATAGGCATGGCTTCTAGGTGAAGTTTGAATGTGCAGAAGTTAAAACACCCTATAGGCATGATTTCTAGGTGAAGTTTGAATATGCAGAAGTTAAAACACCCTATAGGCATGGTTTCTAGGTGAAGTTTGAATACGCAGAAGTTAAAACACCCTATAGGCATGATTTCTAGGTAAAGTTTGAATATGCAGAAATTAAAACACCCTATAGGCATGATTTCTACCCTTGCATGCATAGTTACCCACCTTTTTCACTAGCCAGCCCCAAATGTTTATTACAACTTATTACAAACCAGAATAATAAATTACACCAGAAAAGTACAACCAGAGGAATCCCGATTCTTGACTTCCTCTCTGAGTTATGAGATAGACCAACTCAAAGACCATTCATCCAAAGCCTTTCTCCAATTTGAGTGTGTCAGAGTTTCCTAAGAGCCTCAATGGGACTCCGGGTAGTGCTCACACGCAAATTGCATCACCAGAATAGGGACAAGTGCAGTGTGGAAATGCCAGCCCTCAAGTGTCCAAGTTCAGAGGGAGCTCATGGGTCCCAAGGCAAGGCTCACAAGAGGGGGGCAGAACTTAAGTCTAAGAGAGAGTGCAAGTGAAGAAATAGAGTTCTGAGGGAATAAAGGAGAGGGAAAGAGGTGCTCGAAACAGCCATAAACAAGTTGACAATTTCATACAAAAGGAGTTCAGGGGTTGGGAAATTGCAAAGAGCCTATGTACTTAGGCAAGGGTCAGCTTCGGGCATACACAACAATAGGAGATGCTGGCATGCCCCTAAGCCCACCAGAACACACAATACTAGAGAATACATAGAGGTTATGATCCCAGGGGAATCAAGTTTGAGTCATGGACAGCAACGCTCAATATTATCATGCCTCAAACAAACCATCAGTATCAAACACATTTGGGTAGGGGTTTAGGATACTTAATACATAGATTCAGAATAGGAAGAAAGCAATTACAGCATCAAAGTACTGAATTAAACACAAGCAGTAGGCAGACAAGAAGGCAAAAGTATTAAGTAAACATGTTGTTGTGATGCTGAAATTTTAATCAGAACATAGGAGTTCAAAGAAGCAAAATCAGTAAAGGCAAGGTAGCAGGATTTTGAAATTAGCTTTGGCTTTCAGCCAGCTAAATAGGTCACGGTAGAGGTAGTAAAGCATGAGAGAATGTTTTTAGTGTAAGTGATTTTAGAACTAAGAGTGTTCGTGTGTGCGCTAATGAAAGAGCAAGGTATTTATAGTTTGAAAACAGGTAGAAAATAAGGCAAAAATCATAGTTTAGCAGTAATTATGGAACTATGTACTAATTAAAAATCAAATCAGTATCAAAGACTTCCTTTAATTAAGGAGTTAAAATTAAACGTAATGGGCAGAAAACATTTAAGGAAAGAAATCAAGTAGAGCATCATGTGCAGAATAGACAATTAGGGGTAAGTACATAGAGGTTTAATTAAGGGAATAACTAATGAAGAATCTTTGAAATACTCGGTTAACCAGATAAGGTAAGAAAATAAATTTGCAGAATATGGAGACAATCAGCACATAGTAAATCAAGAAGTCAGGGATCCGAAATTACTGATTTGGAGAGAATAACATGGGTTCCCATGAATAGACAAATAAACCAAGCTAAGAACAGGAGAATCGAAAGTCTAAAGGGAAGTTTTCAAATCAATCCAAGAAACGGGGAAATCAGTAAAACAAGGAAAGAATCAATTACTTAACACACGAGTGCAATCAGAATTACACAAGGAGTGGTTTGAAATTAGTCCACAATTGAAGGTCATTTTAGGGGGAAATTTAGCATATAAAAGAGTGCATAGACATTAGGCATGCGAGGCTGAACTGATGACAAAGAGAAGCATCATGCAATAACAATCACAAAGTCAGTAGTTAGTGAACTATCGAAACATGGTAGTCACATAGGTCAATTTCACCAACTTAGTAATAGAGAAAAGAGAGAGTATCAGAAGCATGCAAAAGGTCAAGTAAAAAGACCTTTCTGAAAAATATAGTCTAGTTTCAATGATTGCAAAAACCAAATCACACAGAGAAGCAGAAGTTGAAACAAAAGGATTTTGAATCCAGTCGAGCAACTTCAAATAGATGAAGCAGTTTTCAGAAGCTCGAATAGGCCCAAAGAAATTAGGGTTTTTGAAACCAATCAAATTCAGAGATGATGAACAAGTAAATTACACAACAAATATTCTCAGAACTCGAACGAACCCCAAGTTAGGGTTTTCCAACACCAATCAGGTCTGGAGATGGAACGCAAGTAAATCGAACAAAATAATAACAAAAATAGATTCAGAAACCTCAAAAAGGTTAAGGCCCTTAACATGCAAACTCAAGTAGAAGAACGACATAAGGAAACACAGTAGAACATGTCAAAAAATTAGAGAAATCTTCGAAATAACTTAACAAAACCTAAATCGAAAAAGATAAAGGGGTTTTGAAGGCAGAGTTTTCAAAGAGACCTTGAGAAAAACATTTAGAAGTTTAGAGCAAACACGGATCTAAAACATACCTAAAAGAAATCGGAAGAACCTCAAAGGTTAGGGTTTCAGAAGAACCCCAGATGGTGAGAAAGGCTTGGAAAATCATCGATCTAAGCAGGAGAAGTCAAGAGTCAGGCTTGAATAGCCATGGCTGGCCGGAGCAAGGTCAAAGATGACCGGAGACAGCCATAGAACTGAAATCAACCAAGGTCTGGACCAGACTTTTCTAGGATCTAGCCTTGAAACCATGATAATCGGGCATGTAGAAGCCATAGGAGGTAGATACAGGCTTCCAATAGCTTTGGAAGCCATTGATTTGGGCGGTTTTAGGGTGGTAGTTGAGGGCGGCGGCTAGTTTTTGAGAGAGAGTTGAGAGAGAATTGAGAGAAAGGGATTCAGAGGCGGCTGGGGGTGAGAAATGGTTAGGGTTTGGGGGTAGGCCGAGATTAAAAAGGAAAGGGTTAATGTGAGCCGTTGATCTGAGCGGTCAACGGCTGGGATTAAATGGGAATCCGTGCGGGTTGTTTTAATTGGGTCGTGGGTCGAGTATGACTGGGATTTGAGCTAGGTAATTGGGTTTAAAATTGGGGGTCAATTCAGGCTACAATTGAAACACAATTGGGCTATATTTTAAATAGCTACTTTTCCCTTATTTATTTTATAAAAATAGTAGAATAATTTTTGGAAATAAATTAAAGGTACTAAAATGATTAATAATACATAATTATCAAATTAAAAATATTGGACCTAATTTTTATAGACATAAACGTAATTAAATCTAAAAGAGGCTAACGTTGCAATTGTATGCAATTTAGTTTTAAAAATACTAAATAAATTTGTAAAATATGCAAAAATTACATTAGCTATATTTTAGCATAAATATGAGAGTCCAATAAATGAATCACCAAAATGGTAATTTTGGGAATAACTATTGGATTTTTCTTGGATAAGATAGGGCAATAAATATATTTTAAAAATCTTTAAAAATTAAGAAAAATAACAAAACATTTGGACATACCTATATATGCATACATATGCTATTTTGAAAGTATTTTGCATATTAAAAATATTTAGGGAAAAAATTAGGGTATCAACAACTGCCCCTCTTTACCCGGGAAGGATGAAAGAGTTCTCGGGTAAAGATATGATGGCCAATTTTGACCTGGCGAAACGGTTTGAAGAGGTTTGGCCGTGCTCTGGCTTCTGAGCTGCCTACATATCCCTGGTCTTACAGGAATCAGNGTTTTAAAAATACTAAATAAATTTGTAAAAATATGCAAAAAATTACATTAGCTATATTTTAGCATAAATATGAGAGTCCAATAAATGAATCACCAAAATGATAATTTTGTTATTGGATTTTTCTGGATAAGATAGGGCAATAAATATATTATTAAAATCTTTAAAAATTAAGGAAAAATAATAAAATATTTGGACATACCTATATATGCATACGTATGCTATTTTGAAAGTATTTTCATATTAAAAATATTTAGGGAAAAAATTGGGTATCAACAATATACAGTACCGAGTGGTTGAGCATGATGAGTAGAAAGTGTGAGACGGTGAGATTGAGTACTCTGAGAGTGTGAGTACATGATTCATCTCTAGATACATGGCATTGGCATGCATATATGACATACATGCATAAAGATGCATTTTTCTCATGTTGTACAGTACGTCATTCATGACTTTTTACACATATTGATATGTGGTCATAGAGAGGCATTTCACATTTGCTATCTGGAAAGAAAATAAACATCTTATTTACTGTCCAAAGGATTTTTAGACAAATTACTGTTTCCAAACTATCTCATATTTTACGACGATTCGGTAAAGGATTTGAGTTTTCACTGATATTCTTGAAAAGCGGAACTATTTTCAGAAAACTGTTAAAAAGTTGTGCATTCTAATCTCTGAGTTACTCCTTATCTATATGCTCTATGTTGTTATGAACTGCTATTAGTTATTGGTGTTGGACCAGACCTATGTTCCAGCTCGTCACTGCTTTCAACCTAAGGTTAGGTCTGTTACTTATTCAGTACATGGGGTCGGTTTTACTCAGACTACACTTCATGCACATTGCGTGCAGATTTTGGATGCCGATGTTGCTGTGTTCGATGGGAGCTGGTTGGAAGGTATACCTGTGTCCCTGTTGTAGTTGCCTCTTGTTCATGGTAGCCTTAGTTTTTTTAAAACTCTGTTTATGTACTTTTCAAACAGAAAGTGTATTTAGTTCATACCTGCTTTGTAAACTCTATTCTTAGAAGTTCATGATTTGTACTACCAGTCCTATTGGGGAATGAATAAGATTCAGATAATTCCTTTGTTTAATTGTCTTATTAAAAAGTTAATTGAAATTGGATAGTTATTAGTTGGCTTACCTAGCGGGTTGGATTAGGTGCCATCACGACTAGTGGATTTTGGGTCGTGAAAGTCCTTAAATTGAAACCCTAAAGAACAAGCGTAAAATGGAGTGTATTATAGAAATTTGTATCAAACCACCACTATTATCCTTAGCCTCGCGGTGGGCGCCAAACTATTTACCCTTAAAAGGTATAACAATTAAATATGTACGCCTAAGAATATGTAGATTGATTCAACACAAGTAATCAAGAATTTTAGATAAATAAATCAAAGATAAAATAAATAACCAAACCAGTTGTTACGTGAAGTCCAGGCTTGGATTTAAGCTTAACAATAGATCTACTTTCGACCGGATCCTTGATTCGGAGCCAAATATTATGAAGAACTATGTTTAAAATAAGAATTTTTCAATAGCTAGAAAACAGGGAAATTAGTTTGTATTGCCTTGATATGCGTGTTACAATGTGTATTGAATGAAAAGGCTTCCCCTTTATATAGTAGGAGAGTATCATCCCTAGTACAACTCTAAAAAAGGTAAAAAAATTCTCCTTTCTCGTTAATTACTGATATGATACCGACGGCGGGCGAGATTCGTGGCGTGATATCCGGTCCACACCACGGCTTTCTTGTTAGTCGTGTACAACTGTTCACAGCGCTTTCCGAGGTTCAGGAGCTCGCTCTGGTCGGGGGTGTTGTCTTGTCAGGCCCGGTGGCAAGCACTCCGTTTGCCCCCTGGTACGAGAAGTCCCTAGCTTCGATTCTGATCCCATGGAGTCATATCTTCGCTTCATTTAACCCACCGAAAAATCGGGGTATATGTTACTCTCGGTTGAACCCGTATACAGTCTTGGCTAAATCAAGCACTAATTGTATTATTCTTCTTTAATCGAGCTGATCAAATGGTTACCTAAACTTAAATAATTCCCCTTTCTATCTTTTGTTTTGGTTATATGATCGTAACTAGATAAAGGAGCTAGTTTTGAACATCTGCACTAGATTTTCTTCTTTCGTTATTCCCATTAAAGGCCTACGAGTTTTTTTCTGTAGTTTTTATATTTTTAAATTGTTTAAAAAATAACTATATTCTGAAACTAATTCCTACATTAGTAATTTAGTACCACCTCTCCTAGCACATTAGGGAGAAAGCAAAAGGAAGTTCCTTAGTTGAAAATTAAGTAAATCTGTAGAGTAATTCGAGATTCTGATAATAATTTAATTGTTTTTTGTTTTCTGAAAAAGTGTTATAAAATAATAAAAGAACAAGAGCAATATTGCAGAGAAAGAGAGAGAGAGGGAATTCTTATTGAATTTTGGGATGAATTATAATGGAATAGAACCCTCTATTTATAGGGAGAGAGTGACTTAGCCACCAAGTAATAAACCCTAGAATCTCTCTAAATATAGACATTCACCATAAATAAAATTCTATTTATAACACTCCCCCTTGAATGTCTATTCAACAGATAATGTGCCTCGTTAAAACTTTACCTAAAATAAAACCCAGTGGGAAAAAAATTCTAGAGAAGGAAAAAGAGTACACATATCTAACAATACGCTTTTTGGTTGCCTCGTTAAAAACCTTGCAAGGAAAACCCAGTGGGACAAAACCTTGTAAGGGAAAAAGAGTACAACGCGTATTAACTCCCCCTGATGAGAGCATCAATTCACATCCTTAAGCATTTGCATTCCAATCTTGTGCACCATCTTCAAAAGATCGTTGATAGATATTTGATAAACAATATCAGCCATATTAACTTCAACGAATTTGTTTCAACTTGAAATCATCATCCCTGATAGATGTATTGTCTTCATATGATCTTGTTGGAATCATCATTTCAATATCTTCACATAGGGGTGAAAACTCTTGCTATCATATTATCATGCTCATAGTTATAGCAAGATACATATGTGCACAAATTGCATTTAGGATATAGTACTTCATGACCATGAATTCTATATGCTTTAAGCAATTTAAATCCTTCAGGGATTGTTAAGTTATATAAGCCATATAATAGACTTTAGATGCATATCAAGTTTTCATGTCATGCTAGACATATAAGATAAATAAAAGTGATTGCACACACTATTGACTTTATACTTTCAAGTGTTTGAAATGCAGGTCCAAAACAACATGTCTTTCATATGAAACCAATTCTACTTGAATTGTTTCTATAGACATAAGATCCTCATATATATATTTAGTGCTATTATAGATGTCGTCGACAAATATTTTATATCGATTTCAACATTTTAATAAAGACATAACATAGAGATCTCTTCATTCATTTCAGGTACCTAAACCTCTATTGAGATTTTATGAAGCATTATGTCATGTGATCTTCTAGATCACTTGTCTCCTTTATTATGATCATTTTGATCATTTGCTCATCTTCTTTATCAAGAAGTTTATTTGAAACCGATTTGTCTATATGCTTTAAGCGTACCATAGACTTTGTCCTTCTAGGACTTAATAGGAACATTTGCATTGAGAATATAGTTACTTTCTTTGGGTCAGCAAATGCGTATGGCATGCTTTGCAATATATTGCAGATGAATTATCCTTTTATGAACTTCAAGTTCATATTATCCTATTCGAGGATCTATATGTATAAATAATAATTCATTCCATGTAACTTTTTTCTCAACTGTTGTATCTTGTCTCCCCCTCATGTTAGAAAAACTAACTTGCTTCCTCAACTTTGAAAATCCATCTTTGTGCATTATGGTGTTAATGAAAATATACGCCGCACAGCAATAATAATAAAATAGAACTATTTGGTTCCTAACCCTGAACCATTTGTGAGGGGAGAATGTAATATACTTTCGTATATAACCTATATCAAACTGATATAGATAACTTTTGTTCTCATAAGCGATAGTTTAGCTGTTAAGTGGAGGCACTCAATATATCATTTTGCTAAACCAACTGCGATCTAAACCAACTTATCAAGATGAACTATCTTGAATAAAAAATCTGGAAATTATGCTCTAAATCAAATTATTGAGCAAGTTACCTCGCAAACACCATGTTGCGGGTTAATAATAATTGCACATGTAATCATCCCATAGATGCATCTTATGTGGTATACATGGCAGGTGAATGGGCCTATATTCACCTTTGATATTTCCAGCATTCATGGGATTCAATCCCAATTTTAATTGGTCTATTAATTAATGAGAACAAGCAACGTAAGAGAATTCGTAAAGAACTTTCTAGTTCTTTAACATTTACCCATGTGAATTCTCTATCATATTTGCACATCATACTTAAATTGATATGGCTAAACCAATTATGCCAACTGAATAAATTATCAATATTAATAAACTTCAGATTTACGCCATGACGTGTGCAATTATCAATAAACTCCAAGTTTATTATGAAATGGGTTTTATATCAATAAATATCCATGTTATTGTGGTATTCTGTCACGACCCGGATTTCCCACCATCAGAGTCGTGATGGCGCTTACTCGTGGTAGCTAGGCAAGCCAACTTAATTACCTTTCCATCACTAGCAATTATCTTTAACAGTTTATAACATCAATATAGAACATAAGTCTAATAAGAACAATAGCGGAAGTCTGTCTTAAAAATGGTGAATTTAAAACGCGGAATAGTCAAAACAACCTCTACCCAAGATTTGGTGTCACATTACTCACGAACCACTAAGAATAAACTAAATACAAAAGTCTGAAAGAAATATAACAGCTGTCTGCCTCAAAACAAGGAGGCAACAGTATAAAACAAAACAATGAGAAGAGACGCCGGGCCTGCGGACGCCTGCAAGGCTACCTCAGTCTCGTGAATATGAATTGCCTGCTTCCGAACTACTACTGCTGCTGCTCCTCAAAACCTGGACCTGTGCAAAAGTGCACAAAAGTGTAGCATCAGCACAACTGACCCCATGTGCTGGTAAGTGTCTAGCCTAACCCCGGCGAAGTAGTGACGAGGCTAGACCGGATACCACATAAACCTGTGCAGTTATAGATATACAGCGAAAATCGAATACAAAGCAATTACCAACATGGGAGGGGAAACATGCTATGGGTAGTTACCATAATAACAATAATCCAGAGTAACAACTAAAACAACTTAGGTTCACAGTGAACAAGGAATCAATACTCAAATGTAAACACATAGCCTAAATGATTGTTGCGGCGTGCAACCCGCTCCATAATTTCCATTGTTGCGGCGTGCAACCCGCTCCACAATATCCTTGTTGCGGCGTGCAACCCGACCCATATCATTTAACATGTATCATTGTTGCGGCGCGCAACCCGATCCTCATATGTTATTGTTGCGGCGTGCAACCCGATCCTCAATATCACTGTTGCGGCGCGCAACCTGATCCTCACATATTATTGTACAGTCCGACTCCCCAAACAATAGTCACAATCAAGGGGCACAAAATAAGCAAATATTTGACAAACATCCCGGCAAGGGAAAGAATTCAACAAATGCAAACAAACGTCCCGGCAAGGGAATAATCAACAACGCTTTCTCTTTCTTACTTTCCTTATCTTTTAATTCACCTTACTATTTTGAGCCAACGCTCCAAAGAATCAAGTCATTTCGTATACTTTCGATATTCATATCACAATTCAAGCCAATGCTCCCAGGAATCAAGTGATCATATTACCGTTCACATGTTATTCACAACAACTAGGAATCCTCCAATAAACACGGAGTTCACAACCAAGTCAAGATAATTATATTATAGACTCACGGTCATGCTAGACACCAATGTATAGATACTCGTCACCATGCCTATACATCGTACTCGATCACATAGCAATTAGCAACAAGACTCAACTCCTATTCCCTCAAGCTAGGGTTAAACCAAACACTTACCTCAAAGCCTGGAGATCCGCTTAATCCTCAACTATTGCTTTACCTCGTGATTCAACCTTCAATTCAGTGATATCTAGGCATAATCAATTTAATAATATCAATAAAGACTCAATGGTAACATCCCATAGCCTAGATATGAATTTCCTAGCATTATTCCAAAAATCCCGAAATTAGACACCGGGCCCACATGGTCCAAACTCGAGGCTCGGACCAAAACTCAATCACCCATAACCCCAACGAGTCCAAAGATATAATTTTGCGTTTTTTAAGATTCGACCCCAAATTGAGGTTGAATCACCCAAAATTCTCAAAACCCTAACTCTACCCCAAAACCCATAATTTCTACCTTGATTTCATGTTTTTAGGGCAGGAATTCACTAATTAATGAGAAATTGAAGGAAACAAGTTTAGATAACACTTACCCCAGAATGTTTGGTGAAGAATCGCTCTACAAGTCGCCTAGGGGCTGTGGAGAAGAAAGCTCGTGTATTTTTGTGATAAAACCTGTAGCTACTGTTTCTGTTTTTAAAAAAATCGCTGGGCAAAATTGCCCTACGCGATCGTGGAAACAGGGATGCGATCGCGAAGGGTTCCACTGACTGGTCATCAGCGATCGCGCGTGGAGGAATACGCGCGATCGTGTAGAAGAACTACTGGGGGGGTCCAAGATTGGCCTACGCGAAACGCGCTGCATAGGGACGCAAACGCGATAGAGAACAGAATAGACCATCGCGATCGCGACGCGCCAGAACGCGAACGCGATGAAGGAAATACTGGGGTTTGAATTAGCATAACGCGATCGCGGTAGGGAACACCGAGCGAACGCGCGATGGAGGAGATAAACAAGGCACTGCGAACGCGTGCCTAGGGCCGCGTTCACGAAGAACAAGGTCGCAACAGAGAAAATCTGATCCTATTTCCAAGTGTAAAAACACCCCGGACCACCTCCAATTCACTCCCGAGCCCTCGGGGCTCCTAACCAAACACACACACTAACTCAATAACATCCTACGAACTTACTCGAGCGATCAAATTGCCAAAATAACATCAAAATCATTGAATCAAGCCTCAAACTCATCATTTTCATTTCAAAATTCATGAACTTCCAACTTTAGACATTTAGGTTCGAAACACGTCAAACGACGTCCGATTTCGACCAAACTTTACAGAAAGCGCTTAAACAATATATAAGACTTGTACCGGGCGTCGGAACCAAAATACGAGCCCGATACCACAGTCTTTTAATCAATTTTCATTTCCATTTTCCTTAATAATTTCAGAAAACCAATTTCACAGAAAAATTCATTTCTCGGGCTCTAGACCTCGGAATTCGACTCCGGGCACATGCCCGAGTCCCATATTTTTCTACGGACCTTCCGGGACCGTCCAATCTCGGGTCCGGGTCCGTTTACCAAAAATGTTGACCGAAGTCAACCTTAAACATATTAATATCAAAATTCTTTAAATTTTTTCACAGGATTCACATATTTAAACATAAAAGCTTTCCGGCTAAGCGCCCGGACTGCGCACGCAAATCGAGACAAGTAAAAATGAGGTTTTCAAGGCCTCGGAAGCACAGAATGAATAAGGAAACAGGTGATGACCCTTTGGGTCGTCACATCCTCCACCTCTAAAACAACCGTTCGTCCTCGAACGGACAAAAGAAAGAAGTACCTGAGTCGGGAAATAGATGTGGATAACGGCTCCGCATGTCAGACTCGGACTCCCAGGTCGAGGCCTCAGGTGGCTGACCTCTCCACTAAACACGAACAGAAGGAAAACTCTTCGACCTTAACTGTCGGACCTGCCGGTCTAGAATAGCTACTGGCTCCTCCTCATATGACAGATCCTTGTCCAACTGGACAGTGCTGAAGTCTAATACATG
>NW_017670850.1:364064-364741 GCF_001879085.1 Nicotiana attenuata | reverse complement strand
AAGAAAACCCCTCCACGAACCGACGGTAATAACCTGCTAACCCCAAGAAACTCTGAATCTCGGTCGCTGAAGCTGGTCGAGGCCAATTCTTAACTGCCTCAATTCTTCGGGTCCACCTGAATACCCTGTGCTGATACAAAATGGCCCAGAAATGCAACCAAACTCAACCAGAACTCGCACTTCGAAAACTTGGCATATAATTGACTATCTTTCAGAGTCTGAAGGACCACTCTGAGGTGCTGCTCGTGCTCTTCTTGGCTGCGAGAGTACACCAAGATGTCATCAATGAAGACTATCACGAATAAGTCTAGATATGGCCTGAACACTCGGTTCATCAACTCCATAAACGCTGCTGGGGCATTGGTCAAACCAAATGACATGACTAAAAACTCATAGTGCCCATACCGAGTGCGGAACGCTGTCTTAGGGACATCAGACGCCCTAATCTTCAGCTGATGGTAGCCAGATCTCAAGTCTATCTTTGAAAACACCCTTGCTCCCTGGAGCTGGTCAAACAAATCATCAATTCTCGGCAGTGGATACTTGTTCTTTATCGTCACCTTGTTCAACTGTCGGTAATCAATACACATCCGCATCGAACCATCCTTCTTCTTCACAAATAACATCGGCGCACCCCAAGGACGAAACACTAGGCCTGATAAAACCCTTACTCTAGT
>NW_017670850.1:334363-361120 GCF_001879085.1 Nicotiana attenuata | reverse complement strand
TGCACAAAAGTGTAGCATCAGCACAACTGACCCCATGTGCTGGTAAGTGTCTAGCCTAACCCCGGCGAAGTAGTGACGAGGCTAGACCGGATACCACATAAACCTGTGCAGTTATAGATATACAGCGGAAATCGAATACAAAGCAATTACCAACATGGGAGGGGAAACATGCTATGGGGAGTTACAATAATAACAATACTCCAGAGTAACAACTAAAGCAACTTAGGTTCACAGTGAACAAGGAATCAATACTCAAATGTAAACACATAGCCTAAATGATTGTTGCGGCGTGCAACCCGCTCCATAATTTCCATTGTTGCGGCGTGCAACCCACTCCACAATATCCTTGTTGCGGCGTGCAACCCGACCCATATCATTTAACATGTATCATTGTTGCGGCGCGCAACCCGATCCTCATATGTTATTGTTGCGGCGTGCAACCCGATCCTCAATATCACTGTTGCGGCGCGCAACCCGATCCTCATATATTATTGTACAGTACAGTCCGACTCCCCAAACAATAGTCACAATCAAGGGGCACAAAATAAGCAAATATTTGACAAACATCCCGGCAAGGGAAAGAATTCAACAAATGCAAACAAACGTCCCGGCAAGGGAATAATCAACAACGCTTTCTCTTTCTTACTTTCCTTATCTTTTAATTCACCTTACTATTTTGAGCCAACGCTCCAAAGAATCAAGTCATTTCGTATACTTTCAATATTCGTATCACAATTCGAGCCAATGCTCCCAGGAATCAAGTGATCATATTACCGTTCACATATTATTCACAACAACTAGGAATCCTCCAATAAACACGGAGTTCACAACCAAGTCACGATAATTACATTATAAAGACTCACGGTCATGCTAGACACCAATGTATAGATACTCGTCACCATGCCTATACATCGTACTCGATCACATAGCAATTAGCAACAAGACTCAACTCCTATTCCCTCAAGCTAGGGTTAAACCAAACACTTACCTCAAAGCCTGGAGATCCGCTTAATCCTCAACTATTGCTTTACCTCGTGATTCAACCTCCAATTCAGTGATATCTAGGCATAATCAATTTAATAATGTCAATAAAGACTCAATGGTAACATCCCATAGCCTAGATATGAATTTCCTAGCATTATTCCAAAAATCCCTATATTAGACACCGGGCCCCCATGGTCCAAACTCGAGGCTCGGACCAAAACTCAATCACCCATAACCCCACGAGTCCAAAGATATAATTTGTTTTAAGATTCGACCCCAAATTGAGGTTGAATCACCCAAAATTCTCAAAATCCTAACTCTACCCAAAACCCATAATTTCTACCTTGATTTCATGTTTTTAGGGCTAGGAATTCACTAATTAATGAAGAAAATCGAAGGAAACAAGTTAGATAACACTTACCCCAGAATGTTTGGTGAAGAATCGCTCTACAAGTCGCCTAGGGGCTGTGGAGAAGAAGAGCTCGTGTATTTTTGTGATAAAACCCGTAGCTACTGTTTCTGTTTTTAAAAAAATCGCTGGGCAAAATTGCCCTACGCGATCGCGAAAACAGGGATGCGATCGCGAAGGGTTCCACTGACTGGTCATCACGATCGCGTGGAGGAATACGCGACCGCGTAGAAGAACTACTGGGGGGTCCAAGATTGGCCTCGGAATTCTAGACCTCGGAATTCGACTCCGGGCACATGCCCGAGTCCCATATTTTTCTCCGGACCTTCCGGGACCGTCCAATCTCGGGTCCGGGTCCGGGTCCGGGTCCATTTACCAAAAATATTGACCGAAGTCAACCTTAAACATATTAATATCAAAATTCTTCAATTTTTTTCACAGGATTCACATATTTCAACATAAAAGCTTTCCGGCTACGCGTCCGGACTGCGCACGCAAATCGAGGCAAGTAAAAATGAGGTTTTCAAGGCCTTGGAAGCACAGAATGAATGAGGAAACAGGTGATGACCCTTTGGATCGTCACATATTCTTTTATTTGTGTAGTACAAACTGGAGAATAAAGCGGGTAGCTTTTCACATACATATTACCCAGCTACAAGTTGTAGTAATAGAAGATATTAAATCTTTCCTTTATTTATAGTCTCAATATAATCAACTGCTTTCGCGTGTACTTTGGAAAGTAAATAAGTTTCTTTGAGACTTACTACAACATAATACCTTATTTGTAATTAATTGTGTTTCTCCAAAATAGTATAATTGGCTCTTTTAGAGCTCTCAATTAATTTTGTACTATCACATATTCATCAACATCCATATGGTGAATATCTCTTTTAAAGAGAAAGTTATACCATTATGGTTATGGTCAAAATTATATCCAAGATCTGTTTCTTGCATTACCGTTGTCTTTTAACAATCACAATGCCAAAATATTTTGGCGTACAATACGTACGTGATCAATGACCATTCATGCCATAATAATGACATTATTTTCTTATATCATCTCAAACCTCCTTTTAGAGGTGAGTGCGGTATATTCACAACCACTAGCACGCTCATATTCTTTGAAGAATGAATATGTATTCATAAATCAGATATTGTCACATTCACATCATGAATGGACCATAATCATCTATATGTGCTTTAGAAAATCTCATGTCAAATTGATGACAAATATTTTTCACAGAGTGAAGGATTATTTTGAGAATCCTTATTATTCTCAATATCACAATAATGACGATTATAATTTCGTCTATTATCACGTCCACATTCATTGATACATTCATAGTAGTAATTTTGTCTTCTTTCAGACTTCTCACATACTGCTATCACATTCTCTAAAGGGAATGAGAATGGAGCAAATTCAATTGGACGGATTTTCAATTCTTTGCCCACAATCATACATGAATTTGATCATGGCAAGGCATAGAAATTTTACCACTTTGGGTGGTTGTAATTTCTTTCAAACTCCATTAGAGTTGCAATCAAAATTTATCGTCTTTGCTTGTATTTAAAATTAAATTATATAATGTCAAGAATTTGAAAGAGAAAAGTAAAATACTTACCTTAAATCCAGAATTTAATCATGAAGGAAGTTCATAGAACAATTGACAATCATTATGCTCAATCCCAAAGCTTCTACTCAATTGGTTAGAGTCTCGTGCTGATAACGTGTTATAAAATAATAAAAGAACAAGAGCAATATTGCAAAGAAAGAGAGAGAGGGAATTCTTATTGAATTTTGGGATGAATTACAATGGAATAGAACCCTCTATTTATAGGGAGAGAGTGACTTAGCCACCAAGTAATAAACCCTAGAATCTCTCTAAATATAGACATTCACCATAAATAAAATTCTATTTATAACAAAAAGAAAGTGTTAACGTTGGGATTTTGTGTTTCTATTAGACTTGATATATTAGTTGAGTTTATTTTTGAGATTTTTACTTAGCTATACTAATTTGAGACGTATTTACCCTCACTATTGTATTTACAAGTTGACATACAATTTATAATCTTATGCAAATTAGTATTAATTGAGTATCCCTTGATTGTAGCCTTTTAATTTAGTAATCGAATCCCACACATTCAGTAATCTCCCTCCCCTCTTCGTCATTATCTCTCTCTCTCTATGTCTCTATGTATCTTCATTCTTCCACCCTATGTTTTCTTCTTTAGATCTTCTATACTTCTCTTCTCTTTTCTCATCTCATTTTCTTTTCTTCTTCAAAGTATTCAATAATGGATTTGATGTCGTCGCTTGTCACCAACAAACCAATCCTTGTCCGCTGCCTCCCCGGACATTGACAGACATAAAAAAGATTTCGAAGCTTTGATTATGCATTCGAATTTTTAAAAATTATTACTTATTTAGATATGCCCCTCTACCTCTCCAGGTAGGGGTAAGGTCTGTGTATACATTACCTTTCCCAGGCACATGTGGGATTATATTGGGTATGATGATAATGATGATCTTTATTTAGATAACTGGTATTGTTGCAAACGATAAGGAATATTCTTTGGAGCTTATATCTCAATTTTGAGAGTGTTCGATGAAGATTAGAGTTGATATTAGATGAATTTTCAGATTACAATTCGAAGAGGAAGAAAATGTATTATAGTTATATGAAAATTGTACTTAATTGTATTATGTTGTAGTTGTATTTTTTTGTATGAATATCGAATGAAAGTTGTATATAAATATATTATATGAATCATTCTATGAAATTTGTATTTAAGTTTTGAATACTCTTTTTTACGTAAAGTCGTATTTATTTATCAAAATTATATTAAAAACGTACTATAGTTGTATGAAATTTGTATGAAATCGTATTCTGGTGTAGATGTATAATATGAAAGTTATATACATGTATTAAAATTGTACTAATTAAAGTAATATTATAGTTTATGAAAGTTGTTTTAAGTTGTATGATATTTTAGTTGTTTTATTTTTATATCAATATTATATTGTACGAAAGTTGAATAAGTATCGCTACCCAATCTTGATACGTGAATAAATTTCATGTTCCTGGAGAAAATGACCCAAGAACTGGGAATAAATTTTCAGTCATCACGATTTCGTTTGAATCGCTGAATTTATTTTCTTGATATGGAGGATACTTCAAGATCTACAAATCAATGGCATCAATTGAAATATGTGGTATTTTGTAAAAATTGATGGCAGGCGCAATAAGTGGCATAAATTGGCAGCAAATTAAAAGAAGAGGAAGGCGGCAGAAGAAGAGGGAGAGGGGAGAGGAGAGGGGTAAAAAGGATGTAATTGGATCCGTTAATTGAAAATATTAATCATGGTTTATGAGCGTTTTAAGGAGAAATATATATAAATTGTAATCCATATACATTTACAGGGGGTAAACAACAAACTTTGGAGAACTTTGATAAATAAATTTGACTTATGGTATAGGAATCCCTTTATGTTTACTTTCTCTTGGGTCGACTCATTACGATATTATGTATGTAAATGGGCTAAAATCCTAACGACAAATGCCGCACCATTGAGCTAATTTTGGTTGTGTGAGCCTCACCTTTATAAATTTAAATTAATCATTATTCTATAACTTTTTTTTGCCTTTCTGAAATAAAACATACAATTAATTTGGATGAATTAATTATAATACGTAGTATAGGAACAGTTCTCGTCTTCGTTTTACTTTTAACTAGAGTTAAAAAGGTTGGGTCAAATTAGGGACTGGAAAAATAGTTTTAAGAGAAGAAGGTTTATATAAATTAACTTTTTTTATATCAAAATAGAAAATGAAGAGTCTCCAATAGCCAAACGTACTTGAGATGCTTTGCTTTGAATAAAACCCAAAGGATGCTTTGCTATTGTAATGACAATTGACAACTTGGTTTATTTTTCCGTAAATATGACTTTATTTTTCGGGAAAAAAAAATCTATTATATTGAGCGTCAGATTTGGATCACCTGGACTTTAACTTTTCTATTTAACCAAAAATTAGATTTTAGGTCAAAGTTTGAATTTAGAAGAACTCGGGTTACTGATAATCGGAAAAGTATATAAGAAAGAGATTTTGAATAATATAATTAGAAAGCAAATAAAACAAAGTATATTCCAGTCGTGTTTTTTTTTTGTGTCCTTACAGTTGTTTGTGACTTTCCCTTTTATAGCTGTTTTGGGAATACAGACTTTCCCTTTGTCATAATACGACAATTATGGGTAATTTAATGACCTTAAATGTTACGTTATGTAATCATATACATTAAATACATATTCTCTAACGTTTCTAGTATTTAATACTCATTAAATGCTGTATCTGGGCTCTTTTTTGCTGTCAGATTCATTCCTTTGTCTCTTCTCGATCTTTGACCTTTGAATGTCTTGAATAGGCACGAACGTTGAATTATCTGTATGACTGCTCGTGCCTTCTTCATTTAACTTGCTCGTATCTATTGTTGCTCGTGTCTGTTAACCAACCTTAATTCTTTGACTGCTATGACACATCACCATATATATATAATATAATTTTCCCAATACAGATAGTCCCCCCACTTTCCATTTATTCGTCAGTTTGAATATTTGGGAAGTGAAATTCATTAAAGGAGAATTTTTGTCACCATTAATGTTCTGACAGAGTTGACGCTTTAATTATCACTTCCATTTAATGCTTTAGACACGTGTCATCTTCTTATTGGTTCCATAGTTTACAACACTTTTTCAGGCTGTCTTTTCGGCTCCACTGTTCATGAAGTATCAGTTACCATTATTGTGATCCTTCCATTACTGCATTTTTACTTTTGACGATCGCCCATCAGTATAAATTCAATTTTTCCTTTCACCTTTTACCACATAAAACTTTTTCCTCGAACATGAATTGTGCGAATCTCTGTTTACTTCTTTTTCTTCCTCATCATGTCTTCTTCGAACCCTAACCCTAAGAGAGTTCCTATTTTAGACAATTTTCCCAATGCCCCTATTAGACATAGAAGGGGTGGGAGACTTCGTAGCTTAGGATCCTCTCGTGGTGGTGGTTCTGCTATGCCTTCTCCTAGCCCTGGTTCTTCCTCTAGAACTAGAGGTTCTTTTACTCAAAAATCATCTTCTAAGAACAAGGAGGCCTATGAACCATTACAGGAACCCTTGGTAGAAGAAATAGTCCCTAACGATTTATCTTTTCAGCATGATAGACAATCACTTCAGACCCAAATTTCTGGTTTGGATCGTGTTGATGCTTACCCCACTATGATTACAGAGATTTTAGCTCCCATAGTTCGCAAAGATTGTCACTGGAGTAACGATTTTCCCATTGTAATCCCCAATCCAAATCAGAGGATTACTTCATATATGACTGGACTCTCTTTCGTTTACACATACCCTTTTACTCTTGGGTTTAAACTAGCTATCGACCCAGTAATTCTCGATTTCTATCATTTCTTCAAAGTTTGTTTAGCACGGATTGGCCCGCTTGTATGGAGGGTTGTTGCCTGTTTAAGGCATCTGGCCAATTTGGCAAACGTTGATTTCACCTTCTCCCACCTAATTCATCTATACTCCCTTAGACTTTTTCATAATGGCGTCTTTACCTTAGTGGCTAGGAGTAAGAGGGTTTTGGTGAGCCCAGAAGATGATAAGGATCGTGGCTGGTATGCCCGATTTGTTGCTGCCCCCACAGTTGGTTTAGTGGGTGAACAAAACGTTCCCTTCCCTGAGAAGTGGAACTTTGCACGTAAGTCTCTCATTTCTCCCGTACCTCTTTCTTTCGAATTTACAAATTTATTTAACTTTGTTTGCCTCTTCTTTTTTTTTTTAGCAACCATGGGAGTTGTGGAGAACATTCCCAATTTTCGTGGTTGGGTAGATAAATTGTTGAAGATCGCTCCTATGGAGGCTAGGTCTTGGAAATTTATTTCCAATCGTCATGGTTGGAAAGTAAAGACTCACGGTATGAGTTTTTGTTTTTTTTCATATATAAAATTTTTCCCTTTATTGCCTTAACTTTCAATTTTCTCTTTGTCAGGTTTTGCTATTCGAGGTGTTACTGCTGAAGCAGTTGCGGCTTCTCGTTTAGGAACCCAACTTTTCTTAGAAAGTGCTCAGGATATTCTTCTGAAAAGAAAAACCACAGACGATGATAGCTCCGACAAAGAAGAGGAGGATGGTTCCTTGGTGAAAAGGCCAAGAGTTCGGAGACGTATCGTCTCTGATGAAGCTGAAGTTTCTCATCATCTTTCTCCTACCGGGCCTGTTAATCTCGTCTCTGATGATGATGTTGCTACCCCTCATGATACTCATGAGTCGATTAACCAGCTTTTCATTAGTGGTTTTGAGAGTGGCGAGTTAGGACCCGTTTTGGATGAACCTCCCCTATCTTCTTCTTCAACTCCCATATCTTCAGTTCCTTCCCTTCCTTCTTCTGTCGTGCCTTTGGTTCCTTCCTTATCTGTTTCAACTTCTTCCGCACCTCCCGTTGCTGTTTTTACTTCTTCTACCGCTCCTCCTTCTACTGTCCACAATGTAGAAGCGAGTTCTACAAGCAAAAGGATTGCTATGAGGAGCGTGACTATCGAAGTGCCTGCTAACAACAGCCTTTTGAGGAAATCCGGTCAGGCGGATGTTTGGCTTGAACCTTTAATAGGCCCAATTGAGAAAGAAAAAATGAATAGCCATAGCTGCCTGACTCTGATGAACGACATAGTTCATTCCACCTTGAAGGTATGCCCCTTCTTTCTTTAATTTTGCCAGAATTTTTCTAGAATTCTAATTTTTCTTTCCTTATCATTTTCAGGCCAACCTTATTGGTACAGAGCTGATGAGCAGAATTTCTTTATTAGAGAAGGTGGCACGTGACTCTGAAAAGGCTGTTCTTGATTCAGAGAGGGAAGCTCGTGACTTTCAGTTGGAAGCAGCTGGAACAGCAGGTGAGAGCATTAACTTCAGAGCTTGCGGTTGTCAAGGCTTCTTCAAGTCACGCTGAGAAAGAAAGAGAGCGTCTCGAGTCTTCTTTCTCAGAACAATTATCTAAATCAAGTGAAGTGATTAGAGAGCTGAGAGCTCTTTTAAGTCAAAAAGAAGTTTATGCTGGAGATTTGATGCAGAATTTGACTCAGACCCAAGAAAATCTGCGAACTTCTGAAGAGCAGTTGAAGGCCTTAGAAAAATCTCATGCCTCCCTCCAAGCCTCTTATAACTCAGCTCTGAATGAAAATGAAGGTCTCAAAAATGAAATTGCTGCTTGGGAAAGAGATTATGAGCTTCTTGAAGATAAGGTTGCAGTTGATGTAAGCTGGGCTTTTCTGAACTCCCGTCGTGATGCCTTAGTTGAAGCCAGCCAAGAAAACCTTAATCTGGAGTCAGAGTTAGCTAAGGTGATGGAGACTATTGAAAAAGCTCAACAACCATTGGACTTCCCTTCTCCCGCGATTGAAGTTTCCGAAGCTAAAGCTACCGGAGTTGATGTTCCCGTGGGTGAAGTTCCGGTGAATGAGGCTCCCTTAACTGAAACTTCTGCGGTTGAAGTCCCCATGACCGCTGGAATTGCCTCGGGTGATGCACCCTATTCAAGCTCAATCGTGCCCCTTATTACAAGTCAAGTTGAAACTTCATCTATTGATACTCCAATGGTTGGAAATCAACCCACTTCTGTTGGCGATGCTGTTCCAGTTGAGCCCGCTGATGATCCTTCTTCAATCCTTTCCTCTCAGTGAAAAAAATTTTATATCTGTTTTTGAATTCCCCTTTTTGCAGGTACCTATTTGGAAAACAGTATTTAAAGCTCCTGGGTTCATTTGAGAGTTTTTTGTGATCAAACCCTTGGCTATCACTTGAGGGTTGATTTTTAGAAGTACAAGTCCCCAAGTCTTGTTATGGGCATTTTGTATAAACAATTCGATGACTAAGTTTATACTTAGTCTTTAGTTTTAAATATTAGGAAGCTTTTATTTATCATTGCACTTCTGTATGTTCTATCCTTGCCTTTTTATTTTTAAGGACTTAAAGAATAGTCTGCATTTTTGTTCTTTGAAAAATGCTTCTGTTAATCCCATGACTAAATAACATGAGTTTTATAAAAGAGGGCCCTTTTATATTTTGACACTTAATGAAGAAGACGTCTCAAATTCATAATGGTGTGATCATACGATAAAAGAAATAGGAACACACATGTTTTTTGCAATAACTTCGAGAAATTTTTATTTCTGAATTTTGACAAGTTTTGAATAATACTTTACATGTGCTTGAATTACATCTATAACTTTCTCTTAACTGTTTTTTCTTGTAACAAACTTTTTTAAAAATAATAAACACGAGGTTTTTCTTTATAACCCGTTTTAGAACAATAAATGCAAGGTTTTTCTTTACAACCTGCTTTAGTACACAGCTTTTACCCTAATTACAGTAAGGATTTTTTTAGCCTTGGCTCATGACTTCATTTGACTTTTATTACTCTGCACTTGACTTTTTCCCAGGCTTGATTTTTCTTCAATCTTCTCTGCCCTCTTTATATATACTTGTGTATATTATGTAGTCCCCCAAGTGTTTGAGTGTTGAAGTATGAAACCTCGAGCACTTGATAGCTTTCCTCATTCGGTCCTTTTCCTGAAAAGGAAATACATACGGGACTCGGAAGTACGATTATGGATGATGACTGCTTAACCCGTTTAAATTTCTATCAGAATAATTGTAACCCTGGGCCAGGAATTTCAGTTTATTCCAGTTCGCCTTACAGGTCGTGACTCATCATTTAGTACGGGTTAGCGTTTTGCCTATCATCTAAAATCGTTAGTAAAATTTTAACAATTCAAAAACAAATATAATTTAACATGGTGATACCTGACCGTGAGTTTTTCCTTAGAAATAATATCTCTTCAAATGAATTGCATTCCAATGCGAAGGAAGCACCTTCCCGTCCATTGTTTCCAACTCGTATGCTCCTTTTCCTACAATATCTCGAACTCTGTAGGGTCCTTCCCAGGTAGGACTTAGTTTACCCGCGTTGGCCGCCTTTGTAGATTGAAAAACTTTTTTAAGCACGAAGTCCCCAGTTTTGAAGTATCGCAGTCGTGCTTTTCTGTTGTAATATCGTTCGATCACTTGCTTTTGTGCTGCCATTCTTGTTAATGTGGCTTCTCTCTTGCCCTCCAGTAGATCCAAATTGACCCGCATCTCTTCATCATTAGATTCTTATGTTGTTTGTGAGAATCTTGTACTCGGTTCTCCTATTTCAACTGGGATTAATGCTTCATCTCCATAAACTAAAGAGAAAGGAGTTTCACCTATGCTTGTCTTTGTTGTCGTGCGATATGCCCATAAAACTCCAGGTAACACTTCAGGCCAATTACCCTTTGATTACTCTAAACGTTTTTTCAAATTGTTGATTATGACTTTGTTCGTTGATTCTGCTTGCCCATTGCCTACTGGGTGATAAGGTGTAGATGTGATTCTCTTAATTTGCCAGCTCTCAAAAAACTCAGTGACTTGAGCTCCGATAAATTGAGGGCCATTATCGCATACAATCTCTTTTGGTACACTAAATCGGCAGATGATATTACGCCTAATGAAGTCTTTGACCTCCTTTTCTCGTACCTGTTTGAATGCTCCTGCTTCTACCCATTTAGTGAAGTAATCAGTAAGTACTAGCAAAAATTTTACCTGACCTTTTGCTTGTGGTAATGGACCCACGATATCCATTCCCCACTTCATGAATGGCCATGGTGATATGAGCGCATGTAACAACTCCGCAGGTCTATGCATGTTGTTACCGTACCTTTGACATTTATCACATTTAGCTACAAAACTTTCCGCTTCTTCCTCCATTTTAGGCCAGTAATATCCTGCTCTAATCAAAGTTCTTACTAGTGATCTTCCTCCTGCGTGATTCCCGCAATGCCCTTCATGTATTTCCCTCATTACATACTCCGTTCGAGAAGGTCCGAGGCATCTTGCTAATGGACCACCGAACATCTTACGATAAAGATTCCCTCGTTTTAAACAGTAACGAGCAGCCTTTTTTCGAAGTGCATGCGCTTGCTTCTTGTCACTAGGGACGATTCCGTACTGTAAAAAAGCAACAATTTCGTTTCTCCAATCCCAAATTAAATTATTAAAATTTACCTCATTCTTATCTGGATCGAGAACTGAGTGAAATAAATGTATAATTGCAGCATTTGCATCTTTTGCTATATCAGCTGCGGATGCGAGATTAGCTAAGGCATCTGCTTCAGCATTCATCCCTCGATATCTGTATGACCTTCCAAGTTTGGAATTGCTTTATCATTTCCCGTACCTTTTCCAAGTACTGTTGCATCCTTGCTTCCCTAGCTGTAAGTCCCCAGCATTTGATTAACCACGAGCTGTGAGTCACTTTTGATCACTACTTGATTTATACCAAGTTCTCGTGCCAATTCTAAACCTGCAATCACAGCTTCATACTCCGCTTCATTGTTAGTTACGGAATGACATTTAATGTCTTGCCTAATAGTTTCACCCGTAGGTGGTACTAAAACAATTCCTAATCCTGCACCTTTTACGTTAGATGAGCCATCAGTAAATAAGGTCCATGTTCCAAGATTAGCCCCATTATGTACTTGTACTTCTTTTTCTGCTTCTAATTGCATCCCTTGGCTAAAGTCAGCGACAAAATCAGCTAATATCTGTGATTTTATTGCTGTTCTAGGTAAGTACGTAATTTCATATTCACTTAGCTCTATGGCCCATTTAACTAACCTTCCCGATAATTCATGTTTATGCAATATATTACGTAGGGAATATGCAGTCACTACGACAATGGGATGACATTGAAAGTAAGGTCTTAACTTCCTAGATGCCATGATTAGAGCAAGTGCTAATTTTTCCAATTGTGGATACCGTGTCTCTGCATCTAACAAAGATTTACTAACATAATAGATAGGAGATTGTTTACCGTGCTCCTCTCGAACCAAAACCGCGCTTACCGCAACTTCTGAAACAGCAATGTAGATGAACAGTTTCTCCCCAGCCTTGGGTTTTGCTAGCAAAGATTGATTTGACAAGTATATTTTCAAATCCCTAAGTGCTTGTTGACACTCATCATCCCATTCAAAATGATCCTGCTTCTTAACAGCCGAGAAGAATTTAAAACATTTTTCCGATGATTTAGAAATGAACCTTCCCAAAGCTGCGATTCTTCCTGTCAGTCTTTGAACCTTTTTCTTGTTGGAAAGTATATCCGGAATTTCTTCAATGGCCTTAATCTGCGCAGGATTCACTTCAATACCACGGTTAGAAACAAGAAAACCTAAAAATTTTCCTGATGCCACACCAAACACACATTTTTCTGGATTCAACTTCATATTATATTTTCGTAAAATTTTAAACGTGTCAGATAGGTGTGATATATGATCTTCTGTATGTTGGTTCTTAACTAGCATATCATCTATATATACTTTCATGGTTTTACCTAAATGTTCTTGAAACATTTGGGTGACCAACATTTGATACGTTGCACCTGCATTCTTAAGACCGAAGGGCATTACCTTGTAACAGTAAGTCCCCCTGTCTATTATAAAAGAAGTTTTTTCTTCATCTCCTGGATCCATCTTGATTTGATTATAGCTTGAATATGCATCTAAAAAACTTAATAGCTCATGCCCTGCAGTAGCATCAATTAACTGATCGATGTGCGGTAAAGGAAAGGAATCTTTTGGACAGGCTTTATTAAGGTCTGTGTAATCTACACAGACTCGCCACTTACCGTTCTTCTTTGGAACCACAACAGTATTAGCTAACCAGTTAGGATATTTTACCTCACGAATTGAATCAATTTTTAGCAACTTTTGAACTTCCTCTTGAATCACCTTATTTTTGAAAGTTCCTTGCTTTCTTTTCTTCTGCTTGACGGGAGGATATGATGGATCTTCATTCAACTTATGAGTCGTGACTTCCGGTGGTATCCCTGTCATGTCAGAATGGGACCAAGCAAAACAGTCCGCATTAGCTTTTAAAAATTCAATCAATTTACGTTTTACCTCCGGGCAAAGATTAGCTCCTATGTACACTTTTCTCTCGGGCCAATGTACAAATAAC
Source organism: Nicotiana attenuata (assembly GCF_001879085.1). Classification (NCBI taxonomy): domain Eukaryota; kingdom Viridiplantae; phylum Streptophyta; class Magnoliopsida; order Solanales; family Solanaceae; genus Nicotiana; species Nicotiana attenuata. The sequence goes on along the minus strand of NW_017670850.1, from coordinate 347,633 downwards.
ACCACGGCCTCTAGCTCTTCTATCGTTGTTTTGATGTTCTCATTCTCCTCCGGTTCTTGAATGGTATCAGGTCTTGAATCCAAATCTATTTGCTTTTGCTCAGGTGAGGTTGACTCCGTGTTACCCTCACCTAAATTCTGTAATTGCTATTTGTCTTCACCTTTAACAGTTGAATCTGCAACGGAATTGATGCTTCTAGATGTTTGTTGATCGCCTCTGATTTGGCATATTCCCCATGGAGATGGGAATTTAATAACTTGATGTAAAGTTGAAGTAACAGCTTCCATGTCATGAATCCATGACCTCCCAAGAATCATATTGTAAGCCATTTCCATATCTACCACTTGAAATTTGGTATCTTTAACGACGCCTTCTGCGAATGTGGTAAGTATTGCCTCCCCTTTTGTTACAACACTAGAGTTATCAAATCCCGACAAAGTATGCGCCTTTGGGATTAATTTATCCTCCGCTTGCATCTCGCGCAATACCCGTATTAAAACAATGTTTACAGAACTACCTGGATCAACCAAAACTCGTTTCACGTTAGTATCATGTACAAGTAAAGATATTACCAGTGCGTCGTTATGCGGAGTTATGAGTCCCTCGGCGTCTGCATTGTTGAATATAACATTCTCTTCTTCCAGTACATGTCGAGGCCGCTTCCCGTGGGTAATTGTCACTTTTGAAACCTTTTTATATGATACATCATTGATCTCTTCACCTCCGCTTATAACGTTGACAGTTCTCTTGGGCGAAGGTGGTTTTGGAGGCTCCTGTCTGTTCTTCATGTATGCCTGTTTACCTTTCTCACTGAACAACTCAGTAAGATACCCTTGTTTTAACAAATGATCAACTTCACCTTGTAGAAACCTGCAATCTACTATTTTATGCCCATGATCGTTATGAAATTCGCACGAATGATCAGGGTTTCGTCTGTTCGGATTTGATCGCATTTCCTTTGGCCATCGTACCTTATCTCCCATGCTTCTTAAAACAGCCACGAGTTCAGAGGTGCTTACGTTGAAGTTGTAACCACCGAACCTTGCCTTTAGACTTCCATCATCGTCTCGTGACCCGTGTGTGTTTCGATCATTCCCGAACCTTGATGAGGAGCCCGATTCCCTTTTCCTAGGTTTGTGATCGTACCTTTGATTATCTTGTCTTGATCGTGAGTCCTTTCCCGCAGGTCCCATGTATGGTTCGTACCTATTTTTACCGGATCTCTTTTCATTTTCCATACGCCTTGAGCTTACCTTTTCTTCTGTTTTATGTCGTAAAATAATGTCTTCTTCAATCCTCATCTTTGTACTGTATCTGTTGTAGACATCATTCCACGTTGTTGCTGGGAATTCTCAAAGGCTTTCTTTGAGTCGCCTCGTGGCTTCTGAACTCTTCTCATTCAAATTACTAGCAAAGGCTATGGCTGCCCAATTGTCAGGTACTCGTGGTAGCGTCATTCTTTCCCGTTGAAATCTATCTACGAACTCTCTAAGTAACTCTGAGTCTCCTTGCTTGATTTTGAAGATATCTTCCATTCGCTTTTCAACTTTTTGAGCTCCCGAGTGTGCTTTGATAAATAAATCTACAAGCTCAGCAAACGAATTTATAGAATTTTCGGGTAAAAGAGAATACCATGTTAAGGCTCCTTTAGTGAGTGTTTCACCGAATTTTTTGACCAAGACCTACTCAATCTCTTGCTTAGTCAAATCATTGCCCTTGACACCTGTTGTGAATGCAGTAACGTGATCTCGTGGATCTGATGTACCATCATACTTTGGAATATCAGGCATCTTAAACTTCTTTGGAATTGGGAGGGGAGCAGCACTTGGCTTCCATGGTTGTTGGGAATATTTATCTATATCCACTCCCCTGATCATGGGTGGTACTCCAGGTATTTGCTCTATGCGTTCATTTTGCTCCTTAAGCTGTTTCTGCAAGGTTAGTACTAGATTTTGTAAATCAGAGTTAACTGGATTACCTGGGTCTCTCTCTTGTGTTTCACTAGGGGTTCCACCGATGCCTGAATTAACCAATCCTGAACGAGGATTCTCCAAAGTGTTGTTGTTTGGAGTAGATGTGGGTGGAACAGTAGGTAATTGGCTAACAAAAGCTTGAAGAGCGTTATTGACTTGAGAGGCAATGAGTTTTTGTAGAGCCTCATTCATGGTTTCAACATTTTCGAATTGAGCCTGTCCATCTGTGTGAGATCCATCAGGAGTGCCTTCACGAGACCGTCGTGGGGAGCCTCGTGGAGAACCCTGTGGAGAGCCTCGTGGTGAATCCCCCTGAAGTTGTTGGATTGTCTGAATTTCTGGGTTTTCTTGAGTGTTGTCATTGTTGTTCGACATGATTGATACAATCAAGAAAATTAGATTGAGATATGCTTGATTATCAGATTCCCGGTAACGGAACCAATTTGTTTAACCAAAAATTAGATTTTAGGTCAAAGCTTGAACTTAGAAGAACTCGGGTTACTGATAATCGGAAAAGTATATAAGAAAGAGATTTTGAATAATATGATTAGAAAGCAAATAGAACAAAATATATTCCAGTAATGTTTTTTTTGTCCCCCTACAGTTGTTTGTGACTTTCCCTTTCATAGCTGTTTTGGGAATACAGATTTTCCCTTTGTCATAATAAAACAATTATGGGTAATTAATGACCTTAAATGTTACGTTATGCAATCATATACATTCAATACATATTCTCTAACGTTTCTAGTATTTAATACTCATTAAATGCTGTATCTGGGCTCTTTTTGCTGTCAGATTCATTCCTTTGTCTCTTATCGATCCTTGACCTTTGAATGTCTTGAATAGGTACGAGCTTTGAATTATTTGTATGACTGCTCGTACCTTCTTCATTTAACTTGCTCGTATCTATCGTTGCTCGTGTCTGTTGTTGCTCGTATCTGTTAACCAACCTTAATTCTTTGACTGCTTGGTCAGTCTACGTGCCATGACACATCACCATATAAATACATATTTTCCCCAATACACCTTGAGCCATTTCTCACAAAATCATAAGTATGGAGCTCGTATAGTAGAAAATTTTCTTGGAGACACAAGATGTTTGATATAGAAAGAATGCTTCTTGGAATAATTTATACATGCGTACATGTTTTGCCATCGGGGCTTGACTAATCTATATGGACATGGTTCATTCGACCGTTTGGCCCATTACAAAGTTTTCCCTATCAAGACCCTCTGACATGAAGGACTTTCCTCGAAAATATAACATCTGAGGGTGATGCCCCCCAGTATTCGAGGTTGATTGCAAAGAAGCCTTAGATACTGTTGAATTTTCCTCAAGTAGCACATAATGGTTATCTCATTAAAAACATCGTCGGAAAAATCCATTTGGGATAAAAATCGATCTAAGGGAAAAAGAGAGGGTGCGGGCAGGGGGACGGTGGGGAGGCCGGCTCCACCGGTTGGTTGCCGAAGATGACCCCTCGCCTTGGTCTGGTTTTGACATCCTCCCCTTTAACCCCCCAGCGGGGGGCAGATGGAGCATTGACGAAGATGCTTTCTAGTAGAGCTCATCACGACCATCATAACCTAACTCCGGGACTGCTACGGGCACTGATCCTTCTATTCAAACGTCATAGAATTCATGATCGACCATTCCATTTTTGCTTTCAGCAAGTAGGCGGGATGATGAATGGAAGCGAGATTGGATTGACGTATAGAAACTACAACTACATATTTGATCCCCTTTTTTCTTTTTCTTTTTTTAAACCCAAGTCAGTAGGTTGGATCATCTGATCTTGAAATAGGTCATCCCGGCTATCCCGATCTTTTATCCGTTCCGAACTCAGCAGAGTGGGTTTTGGCTTGCCCCTTTCTATCTTATTAGTCAAACCTAAACGTCCTTATTTCAAAAAACAACGCTAACACCCTATCTATAGTAAGGGGCGTTAAGATGTGGCTAAAGTCTCTTCGATGGTAGCGTATATTACGCTCGAGGTCTCTCTTTGAACCAAATCTATTTTGTCCTATCTCAACAAAAAGTATTTCTAACTTGCTTGCTTCTGACTCCCTATGAGCCCTTACTTTTTTGGGGGGTCAGTGTGCAATGCGTGCTTTAAAACCTAAGGTCCTCGTGTTGAAGAGTTTCTCTATGTCTTCGATCGAATACCTGCAATAAGTTAGTATCAAATACAAATGGAAAGGGGGAAAGTCATACCTTTGCAATAATACCTTTTGAGGAGTGATATATTCCAATTGTTTGGCAATTGTTCTCCCTCTATTGTGCCAAGTTTGTAAGATCCCTTTCCGATGACACCGAGGACCCGATATGGTCCTTCACAATTTGGGCCTAGTTTCCCTTCGTTCGGGTCTCGAGTATTGAGGGTGACTAGGGTGATACGTCATTGATAATATCCTTTTTATTTTGTGGTCCTCGAGGAATTTTGTCACTTTGTTGCTGATAAATTGTTTTCCATTGTCACACACTATTTCGGCGGGTATCCCAAATAGACATACGATGTGATCCCAGATGAAGTCTATAACCTCTTTCTCTCTCACTTTCTCGAATGCATGTGCTTCAACCAATTTAGAGAAATAGTCAGTCATAAATAAAATGAACTTAGCTTTACCTGGGGCCGTTGGCAGAGGGCCGACGTCATCCATCCTCCATTTCATGAATGGCCATGGGGTTAGGACCTGATGAAGTCGTTCTTTGGGATGATGGATCATTGGTGCCAACCTTTAACATTTATCATATTTTCGAACAAACTCCTTAGTGTCTTTTTCTATGTTATCCCAGTAGTATCCTGCTCTAATGATTTTGTGAATCAACGATTTTGCGCCAGAGTGGTTCCCACAAGTGCCTTCATGGACCTCTTGTAAAACATAATCGGTGTCTCTTGGTCCTAAACATACTGCCAATGGTCCATTGAATGTCTTTCTGTATAATGTTCCATCTTCAGCCAACGTGAATTGAGCAGTTTGGTTTGTAGGGCCCTCGACTCTTTAGGGTCCGATGGGAGCTTTCTGTTCTTTAAGTATTCAATATATTTATTCCTCCAATCCCAGGTTAAGCTTGAAGAATTTATCTCGGCACGACCTTCCTCGATCACGGATCTCGAGAGTTGAACGACAGTCCCCGAGCTGATCTCGTCTTCTTCGACCAATGACCCCAAATTTGCAAGTGCATCGGCCTCACCGTTTTGTTCTCGAGGTACATGCTGTAAAGTCCATTCCTTGAAATGGTGCAAAGTTACCTGCAGCTTGTCCAAATACCTTTGCATTCTATCCTCTCGGACTTCGAAGGTTTTGTTTACTTGGTTCATCACCGGTAAAGAGTCACACTTGGCTTCAATGACTTCTGCTCCCAAGCTTTTAGCTAGCTTGAGACCTGCAATCATGGCCTCGTACTCGGCCTCATTGTTAGTCAATCTAGAAGTTTTCATAGACTGCCTAATAGTGCTACCCGTGGGTGGCTTCGAAATGATGCCTAGTCCGAACCCCTTCACATTCGAAGCACCGTCTGTGAAAAGGGTCCATACCCCCGATGATGTGCTTGATTTTAAAAAGAGTTCCTTTTCAACTTCAAGTACGAGGGTTGGCGTGAAATCGGCCATGAAGTCCGCTAGAATTTGAGACTTGATGGTCGTTCGGGATAGATACTTGATATCATACCCACTGAGTTCGACGGCCCATTGGTCCAATCGGCCCGACAGTTCGGGCTTGTGCAAAATATTACGAAGTGGGTAAGTGGTTAACACACATATGGGGTGACATTGAAAGTATGGTTTTAACTTTCTAGAAGCGCTTATCAGTGCAAATGCCAATTTCTCTAAGTGTGGATATCTAGTTTCTGCTTCTCCCAAGGTTCGACTTATATAATAAACGGGAAATTATGTACCTTTCTCTTCTTGAACCAGGACACCACTTACCGCGATTTTAGATACTGCCAAGTACAAGTAAAGTTTCTCATCTGCCTTTGGATTGTGAAGCAGTGGCGGGCTCGACATGTATCGCTTTAATTCCTCTAATGCCTGTTGGCATTCTGGGGTCCAGGTGAAATCGTTCTTCTTTTTGAGTAGAGAGAAAAATATGTGGCTTCGATCCGACGACCTCGAGATGAAACGACCTAAAGCAGCTATCCGTCCAGTTAGCCTCTGCACGGCTTTTACACTGTCCACGACGGTGATGTCATCGATGGCCTTGATTTTATTGGGGTTGATCTCGAACCCCCGATTCGACACCATGAAGCCCAGGAATTTGCCCGAACCAACCCCGAAAGCACATTTTTCGGGGTTGAGCTTCATGTTATATTTCCTCAAAATCTCGAATGTTTCCTGCAAATGAGCCAAATGGTCCTCTGCGCGCAGGGACTTAACTAGCATGTCATCGATATAAACTTCCATTGACTTACCTATTTGTTCTTCAAACATTTATTTACTAGGCGTTGGTAAGTAGCTCCAGCATTTTTTAGCCCGAAGGGCATTACATTATAACAATATGTTCCATACTTGGTGATAAATGAAGTCTTCTCCTGGTCTTCCGGGTTCATTTGAATTTGATTATACCCGGAATAGGCATCGAGAAAGGTAAGGATCTCGTGGCCAGCTGTGGGGTTGATCATGCGATCGATGTTAGGCAGTGGGAAAGAATTTTTGGGGCATGCCTTGTTTAAATCTTTATAATCTACACACATTCTAAGTTTGTTCCCTTTTTTAGGGACTACGACTATGTTGGCTAACCATTCGGGATATTTCACCTCCCGAATGGACCCTATTTTGAGAAGTTTAGTTACCTCGTCCTTTATGAATGCGTGTTTTACCTCAGACTGGGGCCTTCTCTTTTGTTTCACCGGTTTGAACCTAGGGACAAGGCTTAGCCGATGTGTCTTTATCTCCGGTGAGATCCCTGTCATGTCTAAATGGGACCAAGCAAAGCAATCTATGTTATCAATAAGAAATAGTATAAGCTTTTTCCTGAGTTCGGGGGTTAATCCCGTTACCAGGTATACCTTTCGCTTGGGCAGGTACTCGATCAATATAACTTGTTCCAGCTCTTCGACCGTTGATTTGGTGGCATCAGAATCTTCGGGAACAATAAAAGTTTGAGGAGTTAGAAAATCCTCTTCTTATTCTTCTATCCCCTGCTTCCCCGATTCGGTCGAGGCTGGTGGCTGTGATTGCTATTTGGCTTCCTGTTTACCTTTGATGCTCGACCTTTTCGAGGTTGATAGCATCGATATCGGCGTTATCTCATCAACTGCAAACATCTCCTTTGCAGCATACTGCTCCCCGTATACTATTTTTACATCGTCTGTCATCGGGAATTTCATCATTTGGTGGAGAGTCAAGGGGACTGCCCTCGTGTTGTGGATCTAAGGCCTCCCGAGTAGGGCATTGAACCTCATGTCGCCCTCGATCACGTGGAATTTGGTATCTTGAATGGTTCCAGCCATGTTCACCGGTAAAATAATCTCCCTTTAGTTGTTTCACTGGCCACGTTGAAGACGTTTAAGACGCGAGCTGCGGGCATGATTTGATCTTGTAGGCCGAGTTGCTCCACCACCCTCAATCGGATGATATTCATCGAGCTACCTGGATCCACTAAAACATGCTTAACTTGAATTTTATTTAATAAGATAGAAATTACTAGAGCATCGTTGTGTGGCTAAGAAATGCCTTCTGCTTCTTCATCGTTGAATGATAAGGAGCCTTCAGGCACATAATCTCGGGTTCGTTGTTTGAATATGGGTCCTTATGGAATGTCGACCCCACCGACGATCATATGAACGGCATGCTGGGGTCTTCCTGTTGGCATCCCTTTCTCTAAAATGATTCTTGGCTCGATCGCTGAGGAACTCTCGAAGGCGGCCCTCATTGAATAGATGGGATACCTCCTCCCTCAATTTCCTGCAATCCTCGGTCTTGTGACCATGCGTGCCATGATACTTGCACATCAAATTTGGGTTTCTTTGGGAAGGATCAGCCTGTATGGGTCTGGGCCACCTAGTATCTTTGATCCTTCCGATAGCCGATATACTGCCCGATGCGTCGATGCTAAAGTTATATTCCGATAACCGAGTTGCCTTTGTGGGATCGGCATGCTTTTCAAAACCACTTTTGCTCATAAGTCCCCGAGAATTCTGTCCTCAATCACTTCTTCGATCATTCCGGGCGGAATTGCGTCCCGAACCATTGTTCCTTCAATCTGCGGTGTATGGTTGATATCGTTCTCTGTTCGACCTTGGCTCCCTATCGACGTCACTCTGGGTTTTAACTGCCAACCTGTTTGGATGTACTAAACCGGAAGGGGCTCCTAATTGGTCATCCTCGACCCTGATCTTCAATTGATATCGATTGTGCATATCTGCCCAAGTCACAGCTGGATACTCGATCAAATTTTGTTTTAACTAATGTGACGCTATCGAACTCCGTTCGTTCAACCCTTGAGTGAAAGCTTGAACGACCCAATCATCTATGACTGGTGGCAACTCCATGCATTCCATTTGAAATCGAGATACGAACTCCCTTAGCATTTCATTATCCCTTTGTCTTATCTTGAAAAGGTCCGATTTTCTTGTTGCGACCTTTGCGGCCCCGGCGTGTGCATTTATAAAAGAATCTGCTAACATGGCAAATGAGTCGATCGAATTTGGTGGCAGGTTGTGATACCAAATCATTGCTCCCTTCGAAAGGGTTTCTCCGAACTTTTTAAACAGCACAGATCCGATCTCATCATCTTCTAAGTCATTTCCCTTTATTCCGCACGTATACGAAGTGATGTATTCATTAGGATCAGTGGTCCCGTTGTACTTAGGTATGTCCGACATACGAAACTTCTTAGGAATGGGCTATGGAGCCGCACTTTGAGGAAAAGGCTTCTGCACGAACTTTTTCGAATCCAAACCCTTTAGGATTGGGGGTGATCGCGGTATCTGATCAATTCGGGAGTTACATGTTTCCACCGTTTGGTCATTATCTTTGATTTTCTTCTCTCCTGACTCAATTCTTTTGGTGAGCTCCTCGAGCATTTTCATTATTGCAGGATCACTCCTCGATTCATTACCGTTCGACCTTTATGGCACTGGCTCGGTACGGCGAGTGATTTCTGGGTCGACCCCACTTGGAGTCCTATGTTGATTTTGCAACTGAGCAATAGTGGCCTGCTGAGCCTGTAGCATCTCGAATATCACAGGAGACTAACTCCTCCATCTCCTCTACCTTGTGTACCTTGACCACCAGATCGTCCTTTCCTGCGTACACTCTTTTCGGGGTCCGCGCCTAGGTCCCGCATTTAGAGCAACGTGCGAACTAACATCGACCGGATCAGCAATCGGTGCTCCCCCGAGATTAGCCGGTGGTACCCCGGCTCCTGGAGCAATTACATTGTTGTTTTCCCCGTGAAACCCAAGACCATCATCCCCATGTGTGGGTGCATTTTGTGAGTTTGACATGTTTTAACCTGAGAGCAAAAATACTTGACAAGAACAAGCGTGAAATAATGTGTGTTATCAGAATCAGCACTGAACAATCACTATTATCCTTAGCCCTACGGTGGGCGCCAAACTGTTTACCCTAAAATTCGAGTAACAATTAAACTTATATTGTGGTTTAAGGATATGTGATTCAATCCAATACCAATTGATAAACAAGAAATTAAATAGATAAATTAGAGAATAAAATAAATCAAACCAGTATGCTAGCAAAAGTTAGACCTCGACTATTGGCATCCTCGAGGTGTGATAATAAGAATAGCGAACGATAAGCAACTCTGATGAACAGTAAAACTAAATAGCAAGAAAGTAATGAGTGTATATATTCTTCTTAGTGAACAATCATCATTACAAATGAATGGGATCCCCTTTATATATATAATAGGGGAGTCCTAAATAAGGTACACTTCTAATTATAGTAGAAAATCATATTTGACAACTGATTAACCGCCGAGGACCAATCCATTCCGAAATACACGCCATGATCTTCGATCCGTTGCAGGTATCTCGCTCTTTCTGTTACTGAACTATACCGGCATCATCTCAAAGTATGCCCTCCTCTGACCTCGGTAAATGATATCGACCTCAATCTTGGAATGAAACTTCGACCCCGAACTCAACATCCTGGCCTTCCGACGTGGTATCACTTTTTCCATCAAAGGACGAAATCGGGTAGCCCCGATTTCCACCGTATACAGATTATTTATGTTAATGCCCCTAAATGTTCTTTCTCTTCTATGTTTTTCGAATTATTTTGGAATAACTTCATATTTTCTCCTGTAAAATTGATGAAGAGTAAGAATACGACACAACTCATCAATAATGTTATAAATATTACTGTTGCATTAATAGTGTGCATCGACTGGGGATGATTCTATTATAAGGAGAAATCGTAGGACATAAATATCACTGTAATGGTTTTGACCTAATACGGTCTATCACACCTCCTTTTTCCTACCCCGGAAAGGGAGTATAAGGGAGTTTTTTCCAACTTAAAGTGACAATCGAAACGGGATTAATTATTATTAAATTCAGAGTCGCCACTTGGGAGATTCATGGTGTCCCAAGTCACCGGTTTAAATCTCGAATGGAGGAAAGGGTTGACTCTGTATAATAGTCCGCAAACCAGAAATTCGGGTAAGGAATTCTGTTAACCCGAGAGAAGGTGTTAGGCACTCCCGAGTTCCGTGGTTCTAGCACGGTCGCTCAACTGTTATAATTGGCCTATTATCTGTTTTTAAAACACTTTTGAACCTACGTGCCTTTTTAAGTTTTCAACAGCTTTTATTTAATTAATTAAAGGAAGATTGCAACGTCATTTAAAATATGTTTCAAACCACGTCACATAAATGCACCCGCGGTCCGCAACATATTTCATCTAACGTTGAGATTTGGATTTGGGTCACACAAAAGCGCACCCTAGTTTAGGAAAGTAGTATTATTAAAATAACGCGCCTAAAGCAACTACGCGTTTTTAACTTTGCGAGGGCCATGAAAATTTGCTAAATGGCACGCCTCGAATTCTAAGGATTTTAAAAGAAATAATTAAGTGAGGGCCACACATTTGAGATTTTATTTGGCGCCGCGCACCTCAATTCCATTTTTAAAAGGATATTCAAACTAAAGCTCAGAGGGCCATAAACTATTTATTATCTACTATGGCTCACCTCAATCTATTTTTGACAAACCCAATATTTTATCTGAAGAAGATTTGTGGAGCTTCTACCCAGTTTAAATAAAACCTCAATCCTACTAACTAAATAGTAAATATTTGACTAAAAAGGAATTAACCCCAAGACCCAAATTCCAGCGATTTTAAACCTGGGCCCAATGAGCCCAGCATGGTTGCAAGATAACAGCATTACAAGCTTTAAATTGAAATCTGCCCAGGCCCAAAAGACGAGCATTGATGAAACATGCACCAAATGGAATCGAAGGGTGGGCAGATCGAACCCAAACAAGTACGAAAATGGCAAAAAGGGAGAAGGTATTGATAATGACCATATTCTGCACAGGATAAATCACTAATTACACATGGAGATTCATCACTTAGAACAACCGCAAATAGCTTCGACCAACTGGAACTATATTGAATTATCTAAACCTTTATCAATTTGCATACATACATCAAGCAATTAATTAGCAATTATACAAATTTTCAAGAGCACAAACTTCATTCTCTCCTGAATGTGAAATCAAACAATAGCTTGGCATGGTTACTACTCTTAATTCAAATCTTAAATTCCAATTATCCTTCTAACATCAGATTCAAATTTAAGACTAACATTTTTCAGTCGAAACAAATACTAGACCCTGCCTTCCCTTATGAGATCTAACATGATAACAAGCCTCTTAACACTTGAAAATCAATACAATGTTACTATATAGCATACAATCACCTTAATAATTCCCAAGCTCCATGAGTACAAAGAAGTCAACTATTATAACCAAAAATGCATTTCTAGTAAACTACCAATTCTGCATCTACAGCAGTAGTAACACCTGTGTGATTTCAGTAATTGAAGAATCCATTTAAACTAAATAACCTACTATTAAATCTAACTAACAGGATCCATACATTGTATACATTAAATGCATAGAAACTTAAACAACACTATCATTTAGAATGGCAAGCTAGGATTTACATAGAGAAGAAGATTTGAATATCAAGCTTATCAACAGCACGCACGATAGGAATATCAAACTTCCAACTTCCATTTTTTATTTCAACTCAACTTGAAGATCACATTATGCAGGTTTCAAGGCATGTACCTGGAAATCGAAAGCAACACAAAAAGTGAGGGACTAGCAATAGAACAGTAGCCAGCAAACCAGCAACACCAGTTCCAACGATTAAAAACCCAGGAAATCAACTCAGTGAAACCAGTGAAAGATTAACCCTCAACCAGCTTGAATCAAAAAACTTAATAACCACACATCAATCCATTTGAATATCAGAATAGAGTTTTTCAGAAGAAAGATCACTGAAATTCAATCGAGCAGTAGAACTTTTGGCCTTCTGTATTTTTCTGGAATTCTATCTCTAATTCTCTAGGTCTCTCTAGGTCTGCCTTGAAAGGCAAGGAGAAGATGCCTTTATAGGCAAGGGAATAGGGAAACCAAACAGATTTCAGTTTTGCAATTAGGCCCCTTTTCAATTTTTATTTTAGCTTAACTACCCTTAGTTAAAAATCTGAAATTCAACTTAATCCCCCACCCAAGCTTCCTAGAAGCTTCCCTATTTAGTTATTGACAGATTCCCTTAACCAATTACTCATATTACCCCTTAGCTACCCTGAATTTACATTCATGAAAATCCCTCTGGGCCAAAACAACTGGGCTTCTTTGAACTGGGTCGTAGATGACCCAATAGGCCCGAGGCTGATCTCAAACCAGTCAACATGAGCATTTGAAGCTCAAGTTCTGACCCAAACCATGCCCAAACTAATTGACAGTATAAGAAGTAAGCAATTTGGTCATTTGAATATTAACTCGACACTTATGGATCACACTGGGTAAGAAAATGAAGACAAAAAGGATCAATAAAAAAATAAAAAAAAAATAGAGTTAATTCTAAGTCCGTTTGACACAATTAAACGAAATTACTAACAAGCTCTTACTGTCTAAACTGGTTAAAGAGACAAAGAAACGAAAAACAGGAAGAACGAGAAAGAAAATAAAGGAGACGAGGAAAAGAAGAAAACAAAGAAAAGAGAAGAAGTGAACAGAAATACCTAAACTAGGTAAACGGATGGTTGGCTTGGCGGACTTCCGGCACTCTCCGATTTGAACCGAAATTGGTATTAAT